>NC_040039.1:3268415-3558837 GCF_003713205.1 Coffea eugenioides
ATTCATTTCCCGATAACAATGCCCCACCGTCCACTCCACACCCTGCATTGCCAGTAACGCATCCAAATCCGATCGAACTAACCACGGACACCTCCATTGTCTTACCAGTAGGTTGACTAACACAAGAGAGTCCACCTCCACCCGAATCCGCGAGAATCCCCGAAGACAGCACTGTTGAACCCCAAACACCAAAGCCTTTATCTCCGCTTGAAGACAAGTCAGCTCCCCAAAAGGAACAGAAAATCCAAACAACAAAGCACCAGAAGAGTCCCTAAGCACACTGTCGCGCCCCACTTTTTGATTGTGTGTTGTGATGTGTTGTGTGGTGTGAACGTGTGCAAAATGAAAATAAAGGCCATGGGACTTGATAAAGCGACGGTTTGGCCATATAAAGTTCAAAAAGGGTTTTTTGAAAAATGGAGTCGCCACTTGGTATAGAGTTAGGGTGTACCAAGTCACCCAAAAATGATTTTTGTTTTTGAATGAAAAAAGTAAATAAACCCTTTTAGAGAACTTTTGGGTCTACGTAACCAAAAGAGGGATCGGGGGTCACATTTGACGAAGGGGAAGGCAAGGATAAAAATCCAAGGCACCCCTTTGACCTAGCCAAGGCTAGTTGCGTGACTTAAACCATTTTCTCCTAATTTTTCTACCCAAGGTATGTATCGCATGTTGGATATGACTACGTGAATGCAAAAACCTAGACCTAGGGGACATGGGGGAAATTTCTCTTCAAAGGTTGAGTGGTGCCAATCACATTAATTGTGAAGCCCAGTAATGATCCTTTGGAGAGGTCACACATAAATCTAAATGACGTACAAATGAGTGGAATGCATGCCATGTGAAAATGTGAGTTTGTGTGAAATGAGAAAAATGATAAAAATAATAGGATGTAAGTGGAGGTGTGCAAATGAAGATAAAAAGTGTTCGTGTGCAAGTGAAGGGATATAAAGGTGCACGTGTGCAAATAAAAGTGTAAAGTGTGAGTAGTTAAGTGAAAACGTCCAAAAGTAGTGTGAAGTGAGAATGTGGAAAAAGGGTTAGAATATAAAGTAAGTGTTTGTGATAGTGAATGAATAGAATGCTATAGGAATGCATCAAGACGGGAACGGGGAGTCCTAAATTTGTGACTTAATCTTCCCTTTGATTAGAAGGCAAAACTAGCGTGCTAAGGCTATCGAGTAGCCACACTCGCTCGTTTCCCTTATCGAAAGGGGACTCTCCAGGCAAATGTACCCTACCTAGCATGAGATGCAAGACCTAAAGTGAGGGGAAAGGGGAATCGGGGAGCATGCCAGATGATAAAACTAAGAAAAAATGCATGATATGTAGTGAACAGGCAAATAATGCATTAATGAAAAACAAAGGAAAAATCCTATTGGGTCTAGCATTGGACTAGCCCATTTTATGAATTCCTAATGAAATAATGAGCCACAACTAGCGTTGGACTAGTGTGGTGACGTACATTCATCCATTCCATTCATTCATGGTTATGAAAGCAAGTAGACATGCCAAAACGCTCGTAAACACATAACACGTAGCACTTAGCATGCTCGACTAGATGCAAGAGCCTACTAAAGCAATTAAACATGTAGCAACAAAAACAAGCAACCAAGGGGAAGGGGAAATGGACCAGATGCTCTCCGAGCCCTATCTATTACAAGCCAAGAGGTGTACACATACCCCATAAAAATATAAAGGGGAAGGGGAAATGGACCAGATGCTCTCCGAGCCCTATCTATTACAAGCCAAGAGGTGTACACATACCCCATAAAACTTAAATAAAAGTAAAAGCAAGTAAATGCATGCAAGGAGGTAAGGAAAGCGGAGTAGGCATGCATATTCACATAACACGTAGGAGCACGTAGGAAAAAATAAACTCAAGAATATAGAAGTTACCTCCCTTGCAATGGAAATCGAGTAAATGAGATATTAGCTTCAAAATAATAAAAAGGTCAAGGTACCAATTTATTTGTAAAAATTAAAGAAAACATGCGAACACGGGCTCACATGATCATAAAGCTCTTAAATTCATGCATGAAGTGCAATTTAAACAAAGCATAGTAGTTAATTGAAGCCGACGAGCAATGAAGTTGCACAAATTAAAATTACCAAGGACCAATTGATGAAAAGTTTTAATTACTTGGGCCCTAGTGGAACAAGGAGAGACTTGGGGGGTTTAAGAGGCAATTTTGAAGAATTAGTTCATGCATGCATACGTTGGAAAACAATTTTCTGCAACATTCATGCAAAGTTTTCTATAACTTGTAAGCCTTTGAAATGCTGATTTTCACATGGGCTCTCAAACAAAACCAACAAAGACCATCATTAATCATCACTTCACAACTAAACACTTTGATTAATCACGACTAAACCATTACAGATCAAATAGAGAAAAATGAAAAATCAAATAGAAAATGTGTGCAGCAGCGGAAAAGCAAGACCAGCCTTGTAACTTCTTGGAATGAAAACAAGCTTCACCATTCCACAAGAAAGCCTATGATGAAGCCGCTCAAACGGACTCTACCAATTCAACAACCAAAAACTAATGCAAGACTTCAAATTATCACTGAAAATTCAGTCCAAACAACGGTATACAAATGCAGCAAAGAAAGATTGGAACTTGCGTCAATTGCCAGCCATGTCGTTTGGCAATGTTGCTGCTGCATTTCATTTCCTTTAACCCAGATTTCTTGAGCATAACTTTAATTAGATGCCTCCAAATCAACATCATAGATTCAGATTAAACAAACGATGTCATAGCCACCACCATTCAAACAAGCAGAAAAACTTAGCAAGAAAATTCTGGATACATGCAAAACTGGTTCGACACTTCTGAAATTCTTTGTACAGCTCAAGCATTTCAGATGTTTAAACATTCAAACTCAAACACCCAACCTTCCATTTCCTCCCCTTAACACAAGATTGAACATGAGACTGAAAGTGCTTATGCTCAACTAGTAACTAAGGACAAGGAAACACGGTAAAGAAAAAATGCAGCAGGTTTCAAATTTTGCTTTTCTATTGCTGGTTTCTGGATTTTTATTGTGAATGCGCAGGTTAAGGTGCCAAAACATTTCATTAAACCCAACCATTCATTCAGCAAAGGCACACACGTTTTCCAGATATCTGTTTTAGCAGTGAAGAAACCAAAACAAAATGCAGCAAGGAAAACACCAAACATTTCATTCTCGGACCATGAAGCAACCATTTCATTCTCTCGGACCTTCAAACCAAATCAGAAAACTAGTCATCCAAATCCATCAAAACTCCCAAACACAACACAAAAATACAGGAGACAAACCATTGAAGGTCATGCGGCAAACAGAAATGGAAGAACACGACAAATAGAAACAAACAGAAACGGCAAGAGTAAACGGCAAGAATGAGTCAAAAACCAATTCCAAACCTACATAAATCTCGAACCTGCTGGGCTTGTTTGAAGATATGAAGTAAAGGGATTACCTTTAGCACCTTATGGGATTCCGTGAACAAAGCAGAAATGAAGAAATTGCGTGAGGACGCCGACTTCAACACCACAGATTTCTGGTGAAGAAATTTCTGGAACACAGCAACGTTTCTTCTTGTTCAGCCGCCGCTTACCTTTCTCGGTTCCCTCTTGCTTTTTCTTTTCCCTCCGTTAGCTCTCCCTTTTGTTTTCTTTCCTTTTTCTGTTTTTCTCTCCCCCCGACCCTCTTCTTCCTTGCTTTTCTCCGTTTTTCTTCCTCCAGCAACCGTCACTCTTAATCTCTCCTTTTCGGCTGCTCCTTTCTCTCTATCCTTCTCCTGCCGTTAGCTGCCGAAGCTCTCCTCCACTTTTGTTTCCGCCGTTACCCTCCAGAACCTCCCTATTTTCTATCTCTCAAAATGGCTCCCTTCTGTGTCTCGGTTCCTCACTCTTTCACAGCCTCCTCTCAGCAATTGTTACCACCAAACCCCCCTGCTCTCAGCCGTTGTTTTTCCTTCCTCCGTTTTTCTTTCTTTCCGATCCTATCCTCTCCCCTTTGCGGCTGCCTTTTCTTTTCTATTTATATGGGGTATCATAACCCTAAGCCCCTACACATCTTTCCTGAAATTGCAGCTAAAGGAGCCGCTCGGTCCTCTCTTGCAAAGCTGCAAAAAAATGCAGCATGCATGCGACATCTTTTTTTTTTCTTTTTTTTAACTTCTCAACTAATTAATTAATTAAACAAAATTGATAATAATGATAATAATAATAACACAAGCAACTTAATTAACATTGGATAAAAAAAATAAATAAACTAGAAGCAACAAAATGCAACTTTCCATTTTCCCTTTTTCCATTTTTCTCATTTTTCACTTTTCCTCTTTTTTCCTAAATGAACCAAATAAAAGATAAATTAAGCAGAAATGACTAAAATAGATAAATAAAGCTGAATAAAACAAAATTTCTATTTTTTCCTTTTTTCCAAGAAACTCTATGCTAAAAACTTAAAAATAAAAATAAAACTAGAAACTAAAAACTAAAAATCGAATAAAACTAACACGACAAATAAAAAACTAAAAATAAACAGTAAACGAAATTACACCAAAAATTTGGTGTCTACAGTTTGCCCCTCTTTGTCTGAGTTTTGAAAAAACTTGAGACAAAGAAGTAGACACCAAATACTCACCTGTGTTATTTGGCGGTGAAAACGTCTCAAGCAATGGACGCTTTTAGGAATGGGGACTGACCCCTTTTGAAATCGGAACTGACCCGAAACTGGAAATTTAAAACGGGATAGACCCGAACATGAAATTTAAAACGGGATAGACCCGAACAGGAAATTTAAAACGGGATAGACCCGAACATGAAATTTAAAACGGGATAGACCCGAACAGGAATTTAAAATTGGGATAGACCCACAGAAATGTAAAGTTGGGATAGACCCACGGGATAGACCCGGACAGAAATTTAAATGGATAGACCCACGGGATAGACCCGGACAGAAATTTAAAATTGGGATAGACCCACGGGATAGACCCGGACAGGGATAGACCCACGGATGCCGGACAAATGTAAAATTTGGGATAGACCCGAACAGAAATTTAAAATTGGGATAGACCCACGGGATAGACCCGAACAGAAATTTAAATTTGGGATAGACCCACGGGATAGACCCGAACAGAAATGTAAAATTTGGGATAGACCCACGGGATAGACCCGGACAGAAATTTAAATTTGGGATAGACCCACGGGATAGACCCGGACTGAAATTTAAATTTGGGATAGACCCACGGGATTTTTAAACAATGAATTGAGTTCTTACCTGAGAGTAGTTCAAACTTTTGTACCAAGAGGGAGATTTGGATCTTTATGGCTAGAACGATAGCTGATGTTGTTCCTTATGACCCAACCTTTGCCAAATTATCATTTCGTCTTTGCTTACTGGAGAACTTTTTCTGACGTCGATTCAGGTGCGAAAAGAAGTGTGGTTGTTTGTGTTTGTAAATGCAACGTTCCTGGAAGAAAAGAAGAAATAATGGACTTGCCACCATCATTCGATCCGGCTTGCCTTGAGAATCGTGTAAACATGAGTCTTTTGATGCCCTTGCCAACTTTTGCTGCGGCATCTGCCTTGGTTGAATTTGTAATTTTGAAACCTTTCGATTCCGGAGACCAATAAAGTGCGCATTTACCATGTCACCAAATCCATGTAGCAGCTTGGTTGCATTTTACTCACTTTAAAAGATGATTGAATCCCATATTCTTGCACAAACCTTAGGGTTTATCATTCATCCGAATCCAATGGTAAAAGAAAAAATCAATGCAAAATGATTTCCTATGTTATGCAGGAATGCCAAAGAATGTAAAACACCACCAACTGTGCTTAATCCTACAAAATGCCATGAATACAAGCAAATGATGAAAGATGAATTTCATAAGAATGTATTTAGAAAAGAATATTTTTACAAAGCGACACAGTTTTGGCCAACAGATGTCATATTCAAATCTCTGGATATCTTTGTTCTGGAATTTAATATTGGCAGAAGTATGACAAAAATGAGAAGAAATCCAAATGAACCAAGTCACCAGCTGTTCCTCCTCGTGCTTGCTCGTTGCAAAAAACTTGCCTTGGCGCCCTTTCGGGTTTTCACCAAGGTTGCCCCCACCCTTTTTTGTTTTTGTTTTTTTGTTTTTTTTTGGGTGCCCTTTCGGGCTTTCACCTAAGTAAGCAATGGAAGAGCTCGTCCATAATCGACTCAGAAATGTAAGTTGAAGATTGCTGGCATCAGCAAAATGCACTTCCCTTGTAAGATTAGGCGAAGGCATTATGGACATCACTTGCCAGTTGATTAGCAAACTTTCCAATAGAAATACAACAAGTGACGAAAGCCAGGACTTTGGGCTTTTGTAATGAGGTCAGGTGGGGTGTTTTCAAGAAAAGTTGAGGCTTGAAAGCAAATTTGATGAGAGGTGTGAAATAACCTGAGATTGCATTATTTTGAGATCATCTCCAAATTTTGAACAAAACTGAGGAAATTTGCCCCAGTTTAATTGAATTCTTCTCTTTGTGCTTTTCATTGCATTTTTTCACTTTTGCATTTTTCTTTAAAAACTAAATTTGCCCCAGTGTGGGGTTCTCTTTTTCTTTCTGACCATTTTTCAAAATGAATTTGCCCCAGTGTGGGGTTTTCCTTTTCTTTCCGATCATCTCTTTTCAAAATGAATTTGCCCCAGTGCGGGGTTGGCAATTCTCAGGGGCTGCCAAACGAAAATTTGTCAATTCTGATGGCTCAAAGGGGACAAGTAGGGATAAAATGCTTTAAATGTAAAAGAAGAGGGCCTGACTTGCATTTCGCCATTTGCATGAATTTCTAAGGAAAATTTGCATGATCAAAATGAAAATCTTCTTGCACATATCTGATTTGATGGGTTGAGGGAATGTTTGACCATCTATTTCCGCCAAAATGAGTATTCCTCCAGGTAATACCTTTTGGACAACGAACGACCCTTTCTTGATTTTGGGCGAATTTGTCTCTGCCTTCGTCTTGTATTTGCTTGAGTGCTTTGTCGCCTTTCTCAGAATGTATGCTGATGAAACTCCTTGTTGTAGGCCCAGGCCATGCATTTTTGACAGACGGCATTTTTGGTTGAACTCCCTTTAGAGTGCGCAAAGATAGAATTTCTACTGCTGCAAATGAGACTGCATCCAACCATCTGTGTACTTTGACACATGGTCAAACCATTAATCATCTCCTTTCCTGCCTTCGTCCAAACGAATGCCGACTTATGTCTTCTTGACCTCATTCTCAGTGCCAATGTGAACAATTGCTATGGCTTCTTGGTTTGGTTCAAATTTCTCCTCATATTGTTCAAGATTTTTTTGAAAAAGAATCAAATACTTTCTCATTATCACTCTCGCTTTGAAATTTGGGTTCCAAAATTCTCAAGTCGTGAGTGAGATAGAGATTGCCATTATTGAATTCCAGAAAAGTGATATCCAAAGGGTCAAATAATTTTATCTTTGGTCATTTGAAAGAATTAACGAATTTGGAATAATAAGCAAACAAATATATAACAAACAAATGAACAAGCAATATGACCGAAATATAAACAAACGAATAAACAAAATAACCTGACAAGAATGACTTGTGCATTTTCATAAAACCTTTGATTGAAAGCAAATGAAATAAAACTTAAAAAAATATTTACATGCGCAAATTTTAGTCAAAAGTAAAGATGTTTTCATTACAGATGCAAAAGTTTTTTCCTCATGAATTCGCATGAATGACAAACCCCCTTTAGGTTTACCGAAACTCCTTCTGAATGGGTAGAAATTCGGCTGTCCAATTGGAAATTGATCCCTCAGGGATATCGGGAAATTCTGCATCATTTCCAAACACTTCAGCCTCACTTGATGAGTTTTTAGCAGGCTCCTTAAATTCCGTATGGTCCATAATAACCCCAATGGTGTTATCGTATTCTGGCAGGGGGTTCTTATCCACATTTGGCGCTTGTGCCTCTTTTCTTCTAATTACAATCTCTCCAGCTTCAATCATATCTTGAATTTTATGCTTGAGTGCTTTACACTCAGCAATCGGATGGCCGGGTGCCCCTGAATGATAATCACAGACAACTTGTGGGTTATACCCAACGGGTATGCCATACGGATAGGTTGGAGGGGGAATGACACCTATTTTCCCGGCAGCCTTCAATTGGTCATATAATTGATCCAAAGGCCTGTCGAGATTGGTGAACGTGCGGTTACGTCCTGGGTTGTTGGCTTTAGGGAGTTGAGGATAGTTGTAAACGGGTCTGTTTGGCGGAGGCATTCTTGGATTGAATGGAGGCCGATGACGATTTTGGTGAGGATTTGGTTGAGAAATTTGAAAAGGAGCTAAAGGTGGGTTAGGATAGCTTGGGCGAGGTCGAGGATAATTGGTGTTGGTGTGATAAACAGGATGAATGTTCGAATAGTAAGGGGAAGGGTTGGAGTAGGTAGGGTATTGTCGAGGTCTGGGCTTTGAGACAGGGTTTCGATCCCAGGCAAAAGCGATTTCCCCCTCTTTCTTTTGGAATTGCTTCTTCCCATTACTACCTTGGCTTTGCAAAGCATCCAACTGCGATTTGAGGGCAGACACATTAACAATCTTTCCAGCCTTCACGAAATCATCAAATTCCTCAAGCTTATTAACAATTGCGGCAAATGAGCATCCAGTCATGCGAAAAATTTCTTCAAAGTACGGCGGATCATGTGCCTTAATGAAAGTGCGTATGATTTCGTCCTCCGTCATTGGTGGCTCGACTTTTGCAGCTATTTTCCTCCACCTCTTGGCATAAGTCTTGTGATCTTCAGGTGGCTTCCTCTTTGTCCCTTCCAACGTGGTTCGTGTCGGAGCCAGCTCGCAATTATACTCGTACTGCTTTACAAAAGCGTTGGACAAGTCCAGCCAGGTCTTTGCTTCTTCGGGTTTCAGCTTGGAATACCAGTCGAGGGCATCCCCCTCCAGACTTTCTGGGAATAGCCTCAAAGGCAGATTTTCGTCATCTGTTGGCCTACCCAACTTGTTGGCGAACAATCGGAGGTGTGTCTTGGGATTGCCCGTTCCATCATACTTGCTGAATTTCGGGGTTTTGAACCCTTCAGGCAATTGCACATTTGGGAAAAGGCAAAGTTCATCGTAATCCAGGACTCCTTGCTTGTTCAACCCCTGACTCTTTCTTATAAACTCATCAAAACGGTCAAGGCGTTTGAGCAGCTTTATATCAACGGGAGCAGAGGATTCCCCCATTTCTGGCTTGGTTTGAATGGTATGGTCTGGTAAGAAAGGCTCAGCTGTATTGTGATAAAAGGTATGCGGCTTAGGAGGTATATTCGAAGTGATTTGGGGTTGTGGGCCTTGCATGTAAGTAGGGAAGAATGAAGGATCAGGAGGGCAAGTGTATGGCAAATGTATGGTAGGATAGGTGAAAGTTCCTTCGGGTGGAATGCTGAAGGGTGGAGTAAAAGTGGTTTGGGTCGTGGGTATGACCAATGATTCTGGCCCCGATTGACTGATGAGTACAGGCTCGGGTCGAACTCCGCTACTGATAAGATCATCGATTAATTTCTTTTGGGCGGCCACTTCAGATGCCATCTCCCCAAACTTTGTAAGCATCTCGGTCAGTTGGACCCCCAAACTTGCAGTCTCAGGTTGAGCTGTTGTAACAGACCTATCCGACGGTTCCGGTTGCGAACTCATGTTTACACGACTCCTCTGGGCTCGACTACGGGATCGCGTTATGATGGGGCTTCGACGAGAAGCTATGTTTAAATATTACCTGAAAATTTTGAAAGATTGCCTTTAGATTCAAGCCTCGCTTAATTATTCCAAAGAAAATAAAGAAAAGGAAAAGAAAAAGGCAAGAGTTAGTAGATATCCAGAAAATTCGGATGCATGTCCTATGGGGGAGCCCTTTTTGTGCCAAGGGTAGGCCTAGAATGATGTAATCCTCTGGGGTAGGCACGATACCATACCTGATGGATCTGATCAATTGATTGAGTGAAAAATGATTTGAAAAATTTGGCCAATTTGGAGTGAGAAGAAACGTTTGTCAAAATGAGGACCTCGTCCGAAGGGATTGATCACTTTTGATCGATACAAGAACTTGCAAAAATGCACGGGTTTGACCTTGACGAACTTCTTATCGAAGAGATTGGAATTCGTTTTGACAACTTTTCTCAGTGAAGCATGGGTCAAAACCCCAACTGATCAAATGACTGGATGCAATGGATGCTTTTCTCAAAATCGACTAGGTTTTCCATTTTGAAATTCGACATTGAAACCCTACTTGATCAAATGAAATTGACAATTTATTAAAAATCGACCGGATTACCCTAAAAAGGGAAACAGGTCGAATGAATTGAATGAAATTTAATTTATCCAAAATTAATCAGATCACCCTAAAAAGGGTAAATTGATCAAATAGATTGAACGAAACTTGATTTATTCAAAATCGGCTCGGTTGCTCTAAAAATGGGTAAATTGGCCAAATGAATGCAGTTGAATTAGTGATTTATTCAAAAATCGGCCAAATGACCCTAAAAAGGGTAAATTGGTCAAATGAATTGACGATTTATTCAAAATCGACTAGGATGACCCTAAAAAAGGGTAAATTGGTCAAATGAATTGACGATTTATTCAAAATCGACCAGGTGACCCTAAAAAGGGTAAATTGGTCAAATGAATTGACGACTTATTCAAAATCGACCAAGTGACCCTAAAAAGGGTAAGTTGGTCAAATGAATTGATGATTTATTGAATGAATTGGCAAAATGGATTGGTTGAATTGTCCGGCCATTGGTTATTTCAAAATTATTGAGGTGCATTAGTCTATGACCTTCTAAAAATCAAATTTTGGCCTCAATTTATTTATCGTCTCAATAGGAGGAGGCATTTGTGAATTTCTTCAAATTAATGTCCTTTACGCAAGGGATTTTTACCAATTTGATAAAAATGGCCAAAAAGTGATTATTAAATGCTCATATTCCAAAGATCACTCTATGACAATGATCGGATCCTACCTTACCTTGTGCACTACCCCTTTGGATGGTACAGGAAATATAAACGTGCAAGTCTCATTGGATTATATATCCGAGACACAAGGCGGTTTATTCCTAGCACGGGATCGCCTAAATGGCATTCCCTTTCTAGGGTTTATGCATGATGCCAGTTTATTGGAGCAGTAAAATATGCAATTATGACCTACAAGGACCCTTTATACGCCAAGGTAGGCCTAGAATGCTATGCAATTATTAATCTATGAATGCAATATACCAAAATCTTTAAACGTGCAATAACCTATCTATAAGGGTAGGTTCTAAAAGAAAGTCATGCCAGACCTCTTATTTGCTAGGGTTAATGAATGCAATGGAGACAAAAACCAAGAAAGGTTAGTTCAATCACATAAATACACATAACACATTGTAGCAACGAAAATCAATACAAAGAAATAAAGCTATCAAAAGGGAAAAAGGGGTTGGACCCCTCCCCTCGTGAATAGTGTCCCTAATAGGGTAAGGCAGACGCTATCCTAGGTAACACTATCATGGATGCATGAGGTTAGGGCTCACTAATGCAGCTAGACTCGATAGGTTTTAGGTCCCCGAACCTTCAGACTTGGAAACCAAGGGTCATCAATCCCAAGGTTCTTTGTCGGTGGTTCGAGCGATTCCCCAGACATTGCTACGCACACGTCGTGTCACGGCCACATGTCTGAGTGAATCTATCAAAAATCCTCAACCTTCCACTAAAAGCTAAAGGCTATTAACCCAAAGCTTAAAGCGGAAGATTAAGTGACCCCTCGGATCGTGCTACGCACACGTCGTGTCATGATCACACGTCTAAGTGGGTCGCCTAAAAATCCTAACAGGGTGGAGTGGCGTGACAAGCCACTAAAAGAAAAATAAATGAGGGACGAAAAATTAAAGCGTATGCACGTATGCTAGTGCTCGTTTGGAGAGGAGGGATCAAGAACCCACGCGAGGCTCTAGGGTATATCCCCCCACCCAAATGCAATGCAAAGCGCGAGATAAAACAAGTAAAATATACATCCAAACAACCAATCATACATACGTGAGTGGGGAGTAGTTTTGTACGTGCGCGAGGCAAAAAGTCCTAAAAAGGAAAAATGCAACCCTAATATCCAAATGCTATGCATAAAAAGGGTAGAAAAGGGAAAAGAATGGCCAAATCAAATGCTCGGACCCACTTAGGAAGTCCCCAGTGGAGTCGCCAACTGTCGCGCCCCACTTTTTGATTGTGTGTTGTGATGTGTTGTGTGGTGTGAACGTGTGCAAAATGAAAATAAAGGCCATGGGACTTGATAAAGCGACGGTTTGGCCATATAAAGTTCAAAAAGGGTTTTTTGAAAAATGGAGTCGCCACTTGGTATAGAGTTAGGGTGTACCAAGTCACCCAAAAATGATTTTTGTTTTTGAATGAAAAAAGTAAATAAACCCTTTTAGAGAACTTTTGGGTCTACGTAACCAAAAGAGGGATCGGGGGTCACATTTGACGAAGGGGAAGGCAAGGATAAAAATCCAAGGCACCCCTTCGACCTAGCCAAGGCTAGTTGCGTGACTTAAACCATTTTCTCCTAATTTTTCTACCCAAGGTATGTATCGCATGTTGGATATGACTACGTGAATGCAAAAACCTAGACCTAGGGGACATGGGGAAAATTTCTCTTCAAAGGTTGAGTGGTGCCAATCACATTAATTGTGAAGCCCAGTAATGATCCTTTGGAGAGGTCACACATAAATCTAAATGACGTACAAATGAGTGGAATGCATGCCATGTGAAAATGTGAGTTTGTGTGAAATGAGAAAAATGATAAAAATAATAGGATGTAAGTGGAGGTGTGCAAATGAAGATAAAAAGTGTTCGTGTGCAAGTGAAGGGATATAAAGGTGCACGTGTGCAAAAAAAAGTGTAAAGTGTGAGTAGTTAAGTGAAAACGTCCAAAAGTAGTGTGAAGTGAGAATGTGGAAAAAGGGTTAGAATATAAAGTAAGTGTATGTGATAGTGAATGAATAGAATGCATGAATCCTATAGGAATGCATCAAGACGGGAACGGGGAGTCCTAACTTTGTGACTTAATCTTCCCTTTGATTAGAAGGCAAAACTAGCGTGCTAAGGCTATCGAGTAGCCACACTCGCTCGTTTCCCTTATCGAAAGGGGAC
This sequence comes from Coffea eugenioides, assembly GCF_003713205.1. NCBI lineage: Eukaryota > Viridiplantae > Streptophyta > Magnoliopsida > Gentianales > Rubiaceae > Coffea > Coffea eugenioides. The sequence continues at coordinate 3,281,586 of NC_040039.1, forward strand.
TCTCCAGGCAAATGTACCCTACCTAGCATGAGATGCAAGACCTAAAGTGAGGGGAAAGGGGAATCGGGGAGCATGCCAGATGATAAAACTAAGAAAAAATGCATGATATGTAGTGAACAGGCAAATAATGCATTAATGAAAAACAAAGGAAAAATCCTATTGGGTCTAGCATTGGACTAGCCCTTTTTATGAATTCCTAATGAAATAATGAGCCACAACTAGCGTTGGACTAGTGTGGTGACGTACATTCATCCATTCCATTCATTCATGGTTATGAAAGCAAGTAGACATGCCAAAACGCTCGTAAACACATAACACGTAGCACTTAGCATGCTCGACTAGATGCAAGAGCCTACTAAAGCAATTAAACATGTAGCAACAAAAACAAGCAACCAAGGGGAAGGGGAAATGGACCAGATGCTCTCCGAGCCCTATCTATTACAAGCCAAGAGGTGTACACATACCCCATAAAAACATAAAGGGGAAGGGGAAATGGACCAGATGCTCTCCGAGCCCTATCTATTACAAGCCAAGAGGTGTACACATACCCCATAAAACTTAAATAAAAGTAAAAGCAAGTAAATGCATGCAAGGAGGTAAGGAAAGCGGAGTAGGCATGCATATTCACATAACACGTAGGAGCACGTAGGAAAAAATAAACTCAAGAATATAGAAGTTACCTCCCTTGCAATGGAAATCGAGTAAATGAGATATTAGCTTCAAAATAATAAAAAGGTCAAGGTACCAATTTATTTGTAAAAATTAAAGAAAACATGCGAACACGGGCTCACATGATCATAAAGCTCTTAAATTCATGCATGAAGTGCAATTTAAACAAAGCATAGTAGTTAATTGAAGCCGACGAGCAATGAAGTTGCACAAATTAAAATTACCAAGGACCAATTGATGAAAATTTTTAATTACTTGGGCCCTAGTGGAACAAGGAGAGACTTGGGGGGTTTAAGAGGCAATTTTGAAGAATTAGTTCATGCATGCATACGTTGGAAAACAATTTTCTGCAACATTCATGCAAAGTTTTCTATAACTTGTAAGCCTTTGAAATGCTGATTTTCACATGGGCTCTCAAACAAAACCAACAAAGACCATCATTAATCATCACTTCACAACTAAACACTTTGATTAATCACGACTAAACCATTACAGATCAAATAGAGAAAAATGAAAAATCAAATAGAAAATGTGTGCAGCAGCGGAAAAGCAAGACCAGCCTTGTAACTTCTTGGAATGAAAACAAGCTTCACCATTCCACAAAAAAGCCTATGATGAAGCCGCTCAAACGGACTCTACCAATTCAACAACCAAAAACTAATGCAAGACTTCAAATTATCACTGAAAATTCAGTCCAAACAACGGTATACAAATGCAGCAAAGAAAGATTGGAACTTGCGTCAATTGCCAGCCATGTCGTTTGGCAATGTTGCTGCTGCATTTCATTTCCTTTAACCCAGATTTCTTGAGCATAACTTTAATTAGATGCCTCCAAATCAACATCATAGATTCAGATTAAACAAACGATGTCATAGCCACCACCATTCAAACAAGCAGAAAAACTTAGCAAGAAAATTCTGGATACATGCAAAACTGGTTCGACACTTCTGAAATTCTTTGTACAGCTCAAGCATTTCAGATGTTTAAACATTCAAACTCAAACACCCAACCTTCCATTTCCTCCCCTTAACACAAGATTGAACATGAGACTGAAGGTGCTTATGCTCAACTAGTAACTAAGGACAAGGAAACACGGTAAAGAAAAAATGCAGCAGGTTTCAAATTTTGCTTTTCTATTGCTGGTTTCTGGATTTTTATTGTGAATGCGCAGGTTAAGGTGCCAAAACATTTCATTAAACCCAACCATTCATTCAGCAAAGGCACACACGTTTTCCAGATATCTGTTTTAGCAGTGAAGAAACCAAAACAAAATGCAGCAAGGAAAACACCAAACATTTCATTCTCGGACCATGAAGCAACCATTTCATTCTCTCGGACCTTCAAACCAAATCAGAAAACTAGTCATCCAAATCCATCAAAACTCCCAAACACAACACAAAAATACAGGAGACAAACCATTGAAGGTCATGCGGCAAACAGAAATGGAAGAACACGACAAATAGAAACAAACAGAAACGGCAAGAGTAAACGGCAAGAATGAGTCAAAAACCAATTCCAAACCTACATAAATCTCGAACCTGCTGGGCTTGTTTGAAGATATGAAGTAAAGGGATTACCTTTAGCACCTTATGGGATTCCGTGAACAAAGCAGAAATGAAGAAATTGCGTGAGGACGCCGACTTCAACACCACAGATTTCTGGTGAAGAAATTTCTGGAACACAGCAACGTTTCTTCTTGTTCAGCCGCCGCTTACCTTTCTCGGTTCCCTCTTGCTTTTTCTTTTCCCTCCGTTAGCTCTCCCTTTTGTTTTCTTTCCTTTTTCTGTTTTTCTCTCCCCCCGACCCTCTTCTTCCTTGCTTTTCTCCGTTTTTCTTCCTCCAGCAACCGTCACTCTTAATCTCTCCTTTTCGGCTGCTCCTTTCTCTCTATCCTTCTCCTGCCGTTAGCTGCCGAAGCTCTCCTCCACTTTTGTTTCCGCCGTTACCCTCCAGAACCTCCCTATTTTCTATCTCTCAAAATGGCTCCCTTCTGTGTCTCGGTTCCTCACTCTTTCACAGCCTCCTCTCAGCAATTGTTACCACCAAACCCCCCTGCTCTCAGCCGTTGTTTTTCCTTCCTCCGTTTTTCTTTCTTTCCGATCCTATCCTCTCCCCTTTGCGGCTGCCTTTTCTTTTCTATTTATATGGGGTATCATAACCCTAAGCCCCTACACATCTTTCCTGAAATTGCAGCTAAAGGAGCCGCTCGGTCCTCTCTTGCAAAGCTGCAAAAAAATGCAGCATGCATGCGACATCTTTTTTTTTTCTTTTTTTTAACTTCTCAACTAATTAATTAATTAAACAAAATTGATAATAATGATAATAATAATAACACAAGCAACTTAATTAACATTGGATAAAAAAAATAAATAAACTAGAAGCAACAAAATGCAACTTTCCATTTTCCCTTTTTCCATTTTTCTCATTTTTCACTTTTCCTCTTTTTTCCTAAATGAACCAAATAAAAGATAAATTAAGCAGAAATGACTAAAATAGATAAATAAAGCTGAATAAAACAAAATTTCTATTTTTTCCTTTTTTCCAAGAAACTCTATGCTAAAAACTTAAAAATAAAAATAAAACTAGAAACTAAAAACTAAAAATCGAATAAAACTAACACGACAAATAAAAAACTAAAAATAAACAGTAAACGAAATTACACCAAAAATTTGGTGTCTACAGCATCTACATGCGTCTTTGTTGGATAGGTGAGACCATTATAAAATGTTTGGACTACTAGCCAATCGGGTAGACCATGATGAGGACACTTCGTTGCAATTCCGATAGCGCTCCCAAGATTCATACAATGTCTCTCCTTCCTGTTGAGAGAAACTAGTTATGTCCATTCTGAGTTTAGCAGTTTTTCCAGGTGAAAAGAATTTATTAAGAAAAGCCTTAGCTAATTCAGCCCAAGTTGTAAAAGTGTTAGGAGGATCAGATTGTAACCAAACCTTGGCCTTGTCCCTTAGTGAGAATGGAAACAATCGAAGTTTAATTGCATCATCACTAACACCATTAAACTTAACTGTATCACAGATTTCAAGAAATGTTGACAAGTGAGAATTTGGATTTTCGGTAGCATTACCTCCATATTGAGATTGTTGTACTATTTGAATCAGTGATGATTTAATCTCAAAATTATTGGCATTTACCGTTGGCCTTACAATGCCAGTTTGAGAACCTTGTGCTCCCGGTAAAGCAAAATCTCGTAGAATTCGCCTATTTGGTTCATTTTTCGCCATTTCTTCCTCAAATGGTAATTCTATCAAGATTTCCTCTATCGGCTGCCAAACCTCTTGCTTCTCTTGATGTGGTGTATTCATTCTTTGTCTCCGTAGTGTCCTCTCAATTTCAAGATCAAAAAGTGCAACTTCACGATTTGATCGAAGCATACACTACAAACAAAAACAAGAGAAATTTTACAATTCTAATTGTTAAAATTAACTATAAACAAATTGAATAAAAATAATGGAAATATCTAAATTAATAGAGATGATTAGACCCTAATATTGCCGCTCCCTGGTAACGGCGCCAAAAACTTGACGGGACTTTTATATCAATGCAAGTTTAAATCCGATTTTACACCCGTTGGACTGCAAGTATACAGGTCGAAATTGTAATACAAGGTATGTATCGGGTCGATCCCACAAGGAGCAAATTAACCAATTACTAGATCCTCATTTTCTCTATTATTTAGACTATTGAATGAATTTGAGCAAAGAAATGTAATACAAATGTCTACAAATCTGATATGCAATTCTATTTTAACAAATGCTAAATTCAAATGGAGAAATTTCACTTAAGGAAGACTTTAGGGATGTAGATTCCACTTATGGCATAAACAATACAAATGAATGGATTTACCTCTTGTTATTATTCTTGTTTAACCAGAGATTCATTTCCAAAATTACCAAGTCTCATTCTCATGATGAATTGGCCTAAAGTAGTTCAGTTCTCCCTATTTTCATGGTGAAATACTGGTTCTACTCTATTTTCTTTCATGAAATGCTAAGTAATCCACTTAAGTGTATCTCTATTTTCATGAACATACAACTTAATCTCTACTCATGTGTTTCCATTGTTACTACCAATTCTCATTGAACAATAACAACTATAAACATGCTATTGGTGATCAATCAATAACAAGTAATCACAGCTACACAAGTAGACAAGTTAATACAAAATATAACAATTGTAAATCACCTTCAATTAGTATTATTTAGCCATAAGTTTCATCTACTCCCTAAATTAAGAAGTTTAGCTACTCATGAATAAGTTAACAATCAAACTCACAAATTTATTAATGCAAAACATCATAAAGTATAAGTACAAGAAAGATAATAGAAAGCTTAGCCAATTGATGGTGAAGCCCTCCAATTTTTGCTATGTTCTTGTACAAGATGATTACAAGTGAAAACTCCAAATACTTCTCCAAGAACTCTTAGCTAGAGAGAAACTAGTTACAAGAAGGAAAACTAGCTACGTATGGTGCTTCTGGCTTCTCCCCTGTGTTTCTGCATAAAAGGTGGTAGAAAGTCCTTTTCCTCTCACTTCATAATTTCCTCCACTCAGATTTTGTAAAAAGAAGTCAGAGATATGACGTTTCCTTTTGTCTACAACTCATTTGGTCTTCTCTTTTGTTGCAGAAGCATGTAGCACCGATTTCTATCCCTCAAAATAACTGAAAAAACTGTGAGAAAGGTAAAGAAAAATAGCTGTGCCACTTGCTGAAAAGAGAGACAGATCCGAGGCTCGGATCCGAGGGGTGAAAATGGTTCCGAGGGCTTCCTATGCTGGATCTGAGGTCGGATCGTCTGACCTCGGATACATTGCTCCAGAAGTACAGACGAGGGTTCGGATCACTCTTTTGATCTTACGGATCCGAGGATCCGTGTCATTGAATTTTCAGTTTTTCACTTCTTTCCTTTTTCCTTCATTTTTGCTCCTAGTTTCTCTTGTACTTTATCGTCTGGACGATCCTTATATTTCTTTCAGCTCGTGCATGAATTTCATCCATCAATATCCTTCACAATTTCACAAAATTAACGCAATAATCCACTCATTTATCAAGTTTTGAACACTTAAACAATATTTAAGCAATTATCACCAAAAGAGTTCAAATATGGCTTTAATCTTCTCAAAACATACTAAAAGTTCATACCAAATTTATACAAAATGCATGTTAAATATTCACTTATCAATGGATTCATGCTAGCGGGTCCCATGTCCTGAATACTATGGCTCTATTCTGCGCCTGAAGGTCTGTCTCTGACACAACAGCAGTCTGGGCCTCCTGACAGGTGGCACTGTGTGGCCGCCATTAAGAGTATCAGTCGCTTTTCAGATAAAGCAACGGCTTTGAGTGCTGAGATGGGATGCCGGACACGTTCTCGGTCACCGTGATGGAGGAGGTGGCATAACCTCGGGTAAGACGAACCCCGAGGTGACTTCCTCAATAAGCCACCCAAGTCTCGGGAGCGCAGAGGTCTGTGAGGTTCCAAGGCTTCCGTGTGCCGAGATCGATCAGATCCGAGGATCTGAACTTGTTCCGGATAATGATAGGGTGTGAACCGTGGGCGAGTCGGTTGAAGGGACCTGATAGACAAGGCGGTTACGGGTAACTGGTGCGACGTGATGTAGTGAGAGGTTACATGCAGGGAATGCGTCAGTGGAAAGGACGGATCATTAATGAGGAGAGAGGGGCACGTCTTTTTGAAATTTAATGTTACCGCCCCTTCGGATTCTTGTCGGCTCTTCGCATTCCCACCAACCCCTATAAATAGGGGGTCCTTTTCACCGCACTATTTTTCACCATTTTCCTTCTTAGCAGCCAGACTCTTGCATACTTGAGAGCATTGTCGAGATCAGTTTGTTCGGCCAAGGCACTGTGAGATAGCTGAGATCTCCTTTTCGTTCGACCACATCTTCTTAACCAACAGTAAGTACTCTCCCTCTATCTCATCTTCGCCATGGCTAAAGTGGCTAAGACACACAAGGAGACTGTGAAACCGAGCTTCCAAGCCGACGAGGTGCCCGACCCACCGGAGGAGAGCACTTCATCCAGTTTCGAGGGAGAAACGTCCAGCTCAGGGAGAGAATCCATCGAGAACTCCCAAGTGGGGGAGTCTCCCGAGGCGAGCGAGGGGAGCTCGGAGGTTCTCTGCAACGATGAACTTGGAACTGAAGTCCCTCGTGATGAGGGAGTGGCGGAGCCAGTTGCTCTCAAGGATCTCTCCGCCATTGACTTCGGCCATCTTCCATCGTATCAAAGCCGGATCAGCATAGTGAAGGCTAATAGGATATTGCGGAGGTACCCCTTCAAAGAGGGGTACAGCATTGAGACTCCTGGGCCGAACCACACAGCCGAGAGGCCCCCAATGGGCTCCGTAACCATCTACGCGGAGCAGCTAGAGGCTGGGCTCAGGATCCCCACCACGAGGTTTTTTCGAGACGTACTTCTGTATTTCGTAGTTCGGATAACTTAGCTCGTCCCGAAAGCGATCCGAATATTGGTGGGGTTTGAAATGCTCTGCTGAGAACAAGAGGTGGCCCCCACGGTCAACCTCTTCCACCGATGCTACACCATCAAGAGGCGGAACCGTTTCCATAGCGCACCTCGGTTTCCCGGGGGGACAAGATGCACCCCGGCGAGCACTGGTGTCCGAACTGGCAGCTCTCAATCAATGACCGGTGTACCCACTCTCGTGCGGCACAGGAGCTGGTTATGTTCACCAACTTGTCGAGGGATGCAGAGTTTACGGAGAAGCTGACTTCTCACAAGGTGATCCAGAGCCTAATGGTGGCAACAGCTTCTTCTACGGCCTTCGTGGCTGAGATGGCACGTCGATACAGCGATGCACTTGAGGGGCAAAATTCCGGCAAGCTGTAGGATAAAATCTCAAAACTGGAGAAGCAGCTTGCTATTGCCAAGTCCGAGAAGACCCACCTCCAAGAGCTACTCGATCAAGCCGCGACCAAGGAAGAAGAAAGTGAGGCCACAATCAACAGTCTCAGGTCGGCCTTGGAGAAAGAGTAGAAGATGGAGGAGGAAGAGAAGAAGTCCCACCAGCAGGCACTCCAGGGTGCCGGGGCCTCAGCTGTGGAGGCCTTTAGGAGGTCCGAAACCTTCACCAAGGATCTAGGGAAGCTGACCTTGCAAAGCTTCATGTTCGGGTATATCTCGGCAATAGACGAGATCGTCTCTCATCTCTCTTCCGAAGACTTGGAGTCTTTCAAGAACAAGGCCAATTATAATGAAAACTCCAAGAAACTGTGTGACCGGATGACCGAAGGCATCCAATCAGGGAAGAACTTGACCGAGATTCGAGACGAGTTCAACCGGTGGCTGTCCGAGCTCGTCCAGGAGCTGGAAGGGGAAAAGGGTGCCGAAGAGGGGGGCCAGGTCGGCGAAGGAGGTGAAGGTCGAGAAGAGATCGGTCAAGGAGGGACCCAGGAGATCGTGGGGGATGACGGTAATACCGAGGTGAGAAATGCTTAGGAGCATTCCTGACCTCGGTTCTTGTATCTTTAAACTTTTGTAATCATCAATGAAATGAATAGAAGTTTTTTTCTCATATTGGTTTTTTTTCTTTTTCACTTCGTCCCTTGGCTTGTCCCTCTTATTTTTTTAATAGCAAGCACATGGCATCAAGATATTAAAAAATAACGAAGTGACTCAATTGACAACAATTCGTTAAAATTCTCAAGGATAATACAATCTCAAGTTCTCAGCATGCCAAGTTCTCGGCGCGAGAGAGCCATTTTGGTAGCCTAACTTACAGCACCTATTTAGGTTAGATTCCATAATTTGGTAGGGGCCTTCCCATTTTGGAGCTAATTTTCCTTGCGGTTCAGCTCGGCTGACTGAGTTTTTTCGAAGGACCAAGTCTCCTGGCTGGAATCGGTGATGTTTCATGCGGGCATTATAGTAACGGGTCAAGGTGTTCTTGTATGAACAATTTGGGCCGAGGCGACGTCCCTTTTTTCTTCGACGAGGTCAAGATCATTCGTCTTTCTTCTTCATTTGCCTCGACCGCGTAGACTGCGATTCGGGGACTAGGTGTAAGAATTTCGGCAAGAATGACTGCCTCGAAACCGTAGGTCAAGGAGAAGGGGGTCTCTTATGTGGCCAACCTCGGCGTGATTCGGTAAGACCATAGGACACTGGAGAGTTCCTCCACCCATGATAATCCAGCTCGGTGTAGTCGGGTCTTAAGGCCATGCAAGAGAGTTCGGTTAAAATTCTCCGCTTGCCCGTTGGCTTGAGGGTGACTTACCGAAGTGAAGTGTTGCTTGATGCCGAGACCCTCGCACCAAGCTTTAAACGAATTATCAGCGAACTGCTTCCCATTATCCGAGATGATAACTCGAGGTACGCTGAAACGGCAAATTATGCATTTTCAAAAGAATTTTTGGACTGCCAACCCCGTGATGATCCTTAGAGGCTTGGTCTCAACCTACTTGGAGAAGTAGTCTACCGCGGTCACAAGGAAAGTATACTTTCCAACGGTCTTGGGGAAGGACCCGATAATATCTGTCTCCCACTGCTCGAACGGCCAGGGTGAGGTGATAGGAACCATGAGATTTGCGAGCTGTTGGTGTTCGGGGGTATAGACCTGGTAGGAAGGGCGGCCAAGAACAAAGTCTTGAGTATCTTGTCGAACAGTGAGCCAAAAATACCCGAGCAATAAAGCCTTTTTGCCAACATCCTGTGGCCGACGTGGGCCCCACACAGGCTTTCATGTATTTCTTGAAGGATGCGGTGTCCTTCCTCGGGTGTAATGTATCGCAGTCATGGGCCAAGATAGGATCGTTTATACAGCTCGTCCTCCCGGAGGGTGTAGCGTGCGGCCTTGCGTTGCACTCTCCTGGCCTCAGTTCGATCTTCAGGGAGGTCCCTTGGCTCAAAAACAGGATGAGAGAGCTCATCCATGTGTCCCCCAAACGCACAGGGCAGGCCACCTCCTCTAGGTACCCGGGTTCGGTCACCACTTTTACAAGAACTGTCTCGTTAAGAGCCAAAAAAGAAGTGGATGCCAACCGGGACAGTGTCGGCCCACCTATTTTGCGACCGATGTATTCTTTAGATTTGAAATAACTCAAAGTACGCAGTGAATTGGTGAACTTTAGAGAGATACCGTTGCATAGTCTCTTCCTTGGTTTCGTATTCGCCAAGCACTTGGCATACTACAAGTTGGGAGTCACTGTAGATTTGGATTCGTCAAGAACAGAGTTTGCGGGCTAGTTGATGTCCCGCAATCAAAGCCTCATACTCGGCCTCATTATTGGTTGCAAAGAAGTTAAATCGGAGGGCGTATGAACATACCTCTCCATGGGGGTCTTCCAAGAGCAATCCTGCTCCACTGCCATCACTGTTGGAAGATCCATCCACATACAGCGTCCAGTTTTGAGGCTCGGATGATTCTGGGGTGGCGTCTTGGCTCACAAAGAACGTGAGCTCGACCAGTAAATCCGATAACACTTGAGCCTTAATTGCCGTACGAGATTCATACGACAGGTTATATTCTCCTAGTTCGACAGCCCACTTGGTAAGGCGATCGGAAGTCTCGGGATGCATCAATATCTGCCAAACGGGTTGATCTGTTTTGACGGAAATAGGATGAGCTAGAAAGTAAGGCTTTAGCCGTCTTGCAGTATAAACCAACCCTAGCACCAACTTCTTTACTTGGGTGTACCGAATTTTTGGCCGGCAAAGTGCGCGGCTGACGTAATAAACGAGCGCTTGAGTACCCTCATCTCGAACCAGCACTGCGCTCACTGCTTCATCTGCCACGGATAGATAGAGATACAGCTTTTCCTCGGGACGAGGTGAAACAAGGGTGGGAAGGTGGTGCAAGTATTCTTTTAACTGGTCAAAGGCTTGCTGGCACTCCTCGGTTCAGGTGAACTGGTCGGCTTTCTTCAACATCTTGAAAAATAATAAAGCCTTCTTAGCAGATTGAGACAGAAAGCGATTCCGGCGGCCAGGCGGTCTTTTAACCTTTGAACTTTTCTTGGACATTCCGAGGTAGGGACATGTCCTGGATGGCCTTCACTTTGTCTGGGTTGGCCTCGATCTCCCGGCGGGAAACAAGATATCCCAAGAATTTTTTCGAGGTGATGCCAAAGACGTATTTTTTAGGATTCAGCATCATCCTGGAATTTCGGAGAATACCGAAGACCTCTCTCATATCTGACAAGAAGGTTGAAGTAGTCAGACTTTTGAGAAGGATGTCGTCCACATAAGCCTCTACGTTGTGGCCGATCTGATCTTTGAAAATACGGTTGACCAGCCTTTGGTAGGTTGCCCCGACGTTCTTGAGTCCAAAAGGAATTGTTGTGTAACAATAGACACCTCGGTCAGTGTAGAACACTGTATTCTCCTGATCCTCTTCACTCATTCCTATTTGGTGGTATCCTTTAAAGGCATCCAGGAAGCAGAGGATCTCATGTCCCATGGCCGAATCCACGAGGGCATCTATCCTCGGCAATGGGTAACAGTCTTTGGGACAGGCCTTATTGAGATCAGTGAAGTCCACGCACATTCTCCACCCATCGGTGTCCTTCTTGACCATGACAGGATTAGACAGTCAGGTTGGGCATTGGACTTCTCGGATCATCTTGGAGAGCAAGAGTTTGTCAATCTCTCTCAAAATGGCTTGGTTGCGCTCTGGGCCGAAGTGCCTCCGTTTTTGTTTCACTGGACGAGCCTGCGGATCGACATTAAGTCGGTAAGTCATAAGCTCGGGGGCACGCCGATCACTTCATCGGCAGTCCAAACGAAGACGTCTCGGTGCTCCCTTATCAGGTTGATCATTTCTTCTTTAAGGGGCGAGAGGAGACTCGTCTCTATGTGAATCACTCGGTCGAGTCTTACCTCGTCCATCGTTACCTTTTCCACCTCATCTCCGGACTTGAGCCTGCAGGGCTTCCCGGCTTCCTGAGGGCTAATGCAGCCTATGGAGAGGACATTCGGCCTTTTACCCTCAACTTTTGATCTAGCTCGAGGGGAGACTGCGGCTTGGATGGTGACGAGATAACATTTTCGGGCCGCATTCACATCACTACACACCTCGGCCACTCCAGCCGGCATCGAGAACTTGAATCTCAGGTGGTAGGTGGAATATACGGCCTTCAAGGCTTTGAGTATGGGCCGACCTATCAACATGTTATATGGGGAGTCTGCTTTGACAACCGCAAAACTAGCGGGTATAGTTCGGCAGCGAAGGTGACGGCCAACAGTCACCATCAGGGATATCATCCCTTCAGGGTGGACCACGTGTCCCCCGAGCCGACGAGTAGGGTCCTAACAGGAGTGAGTTGCTCTCTGGTCAGCTTCAGGCTTTCGAAGGTTCGATAGTACAGAACGTCTACTGAGTTTCTTGGATCTACATATACTTTCTTCACAATGTAATTGTTAGTGAAGACTTCGATCACAAGGGTCTCATGGTTGTTGGAGGCAGCAGGGACGGGGTCGCTGGGATCATATGTGATCACTTCGGTGAGCCTGGAGCTCGGCTCGGCAGGGTCTAGGCTGGTTTGGCGGTAAGTCCTCTTCCAAAAATTCTGGTTGTCTCTTCCCGTCGGACCACCCTCGATCGTATTTATGACCCTGGCGATGTTTGAGCCGTAGTCCGAGGATCCGTCTCTGGGAGGCCATTCAGACTCCCTATGGTCTCCAGGTCCATGGCAATTGCTTTTCGTTTCCCGCCTATCCTCCCGACGGAAGTCGTTTCGACTATTACGGCGGGAGTTACTTCGGTTGAAGCCTCCATCCTTGCGAATAAACAGCCTCGGGTGCCCTTATTTGATCAAGTTCTCAATCTCTTTCTTCAAATCGTTGTAATCTTCAGTCTCGTGTCCGATGTCTCTATGGTAGGCGCAATAAAGACTGGAATTCCTTTTTTCCCTTCTTCCGGCTATCTTCGGGGGTGCTCGGCCGAGATAATGTTGCTCCATAACGGCAAGAATGTGGGACCAACTGGTGTTGAGGGGAGTGAACTCGGCGTCCGAGACGGATGGTCTCCTCTTGGAGATTCTGTCGAAAACACTACGGCAATCCTAAAAGGGATTGGCCGTGCTGTTAGAACCCTGTTCACCTCGGCCAGCCTCTTTCTTCTTTCGGGACTCCTATCCTGTGCGAGCTGCCTAAGCTTCCCTGTTCATGCGGTTTAGATCTTCGCTCTGGATACCTCGGTCCACCCGTTCCCATAGTTCTCGAAGCGTTCGGGGGTATTCTCGATGTATCTCGGTGTTGAAGGTCCCCGCAATTAACCCATTAGTAAAGGCAGTTATGGTCCCCTGCTCATTCTAGTCGGGTATCTGTACATTCTCATCGTGGAACCTTTTTACGTACGAACGCAGGGACTCCCCGGGAGCCTGTTGTATATTCAGAAGATAGGCTGAGGTCTTCGTCACCAGGCGAGATGACACGAAGCGGTGGATGAACCTGTCCACCAGCTCGTCCAGCGAGGAAATGCGATAAGTGACTATTTTACATTTTAATTGTAAGACATTTTATATTATTTTTAGTTATTTTGGGCATATTATTGGAAGAAAATGAATCATTTTAACTATAATTGGTGAAAAATGCTTTTAAGTGGTCAAATGAGGTTTTTATCACTTTTGACTTGAATTTTGTGTATTTTGACAGTTTTGACACATTTTTGTATTTCGACTATAACTTGAACTAAAATGATCGGATTGAGAAAATTTTTAAACCAATTTGAAGATAAGAGATAGATCTACAACTTTGGTGAAGACATCTGAATCCAATTTGAAGGTTTTCTAGGTCAAAAGGTCGAATTACAGTAGCTAATTTCTATTGGTCGAAGCTGAAACAGGGCAGTGAGTAGTCAAGGATATTTCAGTCATTTCTCAGCCTACACAGATCCAAATGAGGTGATTCTTGATGCATTGAAAAGCCAACTCAAAGGGCTACAAGTTTTATGTTTTGGTCAAGAGCTAAATCAGCTTTTATCATCAAAAAAGGTTCAGTTGAAGTTGACGCAAAATCGGAATAGAGCTGGAAATTGAACAAAAGTGCATCAAAATGTCACTGTAACAATCCGGCCGGAACTTGGCCGGATTTCTGGCCGGATTGTGGTCAGAGAAGGCTGCTCTTTACGCGAAATTCAATTTCACCTCCATTAAGTCACATGTGATGCTATGTGAGAAACATTTTCAGCTGTAAAAGGGAGGTGTAAACCTCACTTCTTGACCAATTTTCACTTTTATATAGCCAAAACTTGCAAGATTCAAAGGGGAATAGAGAGACGTACGGGAGAAATTTGGAGTGCAGAGATGTAGCTCTTGCATTTTCTGAGTAGTAGGATAGTTTAGTTTAGAATAGTGTAGCTCTTCCATTCTTGTATATTAGCTAGATTATGATGAAAATGGAGATGAAAAAGGATGAGTTGAAGCTCATGTGACAAGGGTTATCTCTTTTCCAACTCTTTATCTTTTGTATTCGATTCTAAGTTTAGTTGATATGCAAGTTCTGGATTTTGTGTTCAATATGTGTCTCTAAAGTTTATGCCTTGGGTTTGGTTGAACTTTCTTTAATTGTTAATGTTTATTATTTGGTTATTTGATTGCTATTATTTGAGCAAGTTATTTAGGACTTTGGCCCTTTAAATCATGATTAATCTGGTACCATTAATTGTGATTATCTAAGATGTTGTTTCTACAATGAAAATTGAGATTTAACACTAGTTCAAGAAGTGCTAAACATAGGGAGTACACTCACGAGAGTAGAAGTGCACCTATGTGGTTTTAGTGATTAATTTCATGTAATTTGATTGAAAAATTAACTTGTAACTAATTTCATAACTATGAGAATAGGTATGTATTAGTTATGAGTATAGTTGATTCACTACGAAAGTAGATTTCACATGTTTAAGGAAATTAAACCATAAATAGCCTAGATAGTAGTACTCAATGATCTAAAAATGGCAATTGCATGAGTAGTTAGGGATACCACAACCTAAGGAGTTTTCATTTGTTATTTTCTTGCATAAGTTCAATAGGTTTTACTTGTTATAATTCATTGGTAGTCTAAATAATAGAGAAGTTTTAGTAGTGCCGATAATTGCAATCTTCCTTGTGGGATCGACCCTTAATACCCTATACTCGCTCACGATTCGTATACTTGCGATAAATCGCGTGTGGGGTATTTAGGAGTTTATAAATGTAAAACTTGATTAAAATGAGTTTAATGTTATATGTATACCCTGCACCCGTCAAGTTTTTGGCGCCGTTACCGGGGAAAATTTGGCAATATCGGTGTGAAAAGCAACTTTATTAGTTTAGACATTTTATTAGTTATAGTGTGAATGTTATTTTCTGTTATTTTAGTGTTTTATGTGTATATGTATTTTATCACCTATTTTTCTTACTAATCTTGCTATTAAGCTGTTTAAAATGAGGAGGGTAGGTCAATTTGGAGGACAATGCATGAGAAATGGAATATTGGCATTGGATGGTTATCAAGTGCAAAGCTCCTTCAACAGAGGTAACCAAGAATTTACTGAATATATGTCTTGTGAAGATGGTTTAAGGTGCTTAAAGGCTAAATTTGATGTTATGATGGACACAATTATGCATGAAATTGAGCAAGGGAGGAATGTTAATGTTTTTAATTCTTATCATGTGATTTGTGACTTGTGTGGAAGTTATCATGCTACTAATACATGTATGCAAGCACAAAATGTGGATTATTATGATGAATTAGAGCATTACAATCCCTGTTTTGATCGATATAGTGCTAATTGGAGAAATTCTCCTGCTTATGGTTGGGATAATCAATGTACTTATAGTGATTATTCATATTTTTATGATTACCAACCTGAAAGTGTCCAATATGAATCAAAACCATCTTGGGAATTGGCAATAGAGAAGTTAGCTAATGCATCTCTACCTTGGGAGTTAGAAAGTGAACCACTAGCTAATGATTCTAATGCATCTTGGGAGCTAGTTGTAGAAAATTTTTCTAACTAATTTGATTTAACAATAGAAAAACTAGCAAATGCAACTTCCGACCGTTTTGATAGGATTGAAAAAAGAATAGATGAATTAGCTTCTCACTTTGGTAGAATACATGAGCAATTGAATGCATTATGTGAAGTTATTTCCTCTAATAATTTGCAACATGATCCTAGCATGAATGGTGGGAATGTTGTATGTGAAAATGGGTTGCATTTTGATGAAAATGATAAATCTCAAGTGTGTTTTAATGAGAAAATGTCCATTTCACATAATAATATCTTTGGAACTAACTTTGAATCTCAAGAGATGAGGTTTAATGACTCATTTTTCACCCCTCTTGAGGAGTGTATAAAAAGTACAGGTTTTAAAGGTATTCCTGCCCAAGATACTCTCATAGCATTTCCTTTGGTGAATTCTCAAGTGGTGCATATTCAAGATAATATTTATGAAACACTTGGCATAGGTAAGTCACTTTCATTTCTCACATTATTAGATCATGTGACTTTTGCTATAAAATCACCATTTATTGATCCACCAAGGCCTAAAATGGTGTATTATTCGTTAACTAAACCTCCTTGAAAATGAGGTGATACAGTCAAGCTAATGACTATAAAGAAGCGCTTGTTGGAAGGCAACCCAACAATTTCTTGTTTTTAGTAGCTTTTAAGTTGTTTAAACTAGTGTTTTTGTGTGTTTTATAGGTGGCAATTTGCAAGGGTTCATGCAAATTATTTCAAGTGCAAAAGAGTTTATAAGGAGTGGAGACCGATGTGAAAAAAGGAAACTTAACCTTCATTTTTGAGTTTACAATGCTTAATTTCATGTTATGAGGTTAAGTTAATTATTTGCATGAAATTGAAACGCATTCAAGTGTTTAATTGTGTTCATGACCTATTTGCACTCTTTTGAACCATTTGAGCACCATCATATGCATTGGAAGTGTCGAGGGGACTATTTGATCCAAGAACCTCAACCTTCAATTTCCATTCTACATGTTTTTGATTTGTTTTGAGGTGTTGAGATTCATGTTTAAGTCACTTTCCATGTGTGTGAAGTATTGAATTGTTAAAAATATCATTGTAGAGCACGAATTGGAGAGTGTGTTTCGAAGTCAAACTGAAAATTGCAGAAACTTGTGCAATAAGTGCAGATTCAATGGATCCGAGCTCGGATCCACTTCTGCAATCAGAAAATTTTTTGCAGCAAAATCCGGCCAGAAATCCGGCCAAGTTTCGGCCGGATTTACGGCCGGATTGACAGGGGACTTCGTAAAAAAAATTATTTTACTCACTGGCCAGAATCTGGCCGACAATCTGGCCGGATATCCGGCCAGAATCTGGCCGGATTCTGGCAGCTCTTCAGATTCAAGAGGAATCCGTTCACACACACTCACACCTAAAACACACACTACTCACTAAACTCACTCTTTTCACCATCTAATCTTCAAACCAACTATACCAAAACACTCCCCTTTCACTTGAGAGATGATTTCATAGCTAAAACTTCTTCAAAAACAAGTTTTAATTCGGAATTGAGTTTTAGAAGAACAAGGGTTTTACATTTTTGAACTCTTCATTTGAGTCCAAATTAGAGTGAAATTTTTAGGGGTTTCTTCACCATTTGCATCCATAATCATCAACAAACAAGTTTGAGGTAACAAATCTTCACCAAATGTTGTCATTTGAATTTTGCCATTTATCATTTTTTTTTCTAATTTTGGGCAATTTCGGATTTTTTCTCATTTTGTGAAGTTTGATGCTTTTTATTATGGTTATTGAGCTTATTGATGATTATTGGTGATGTTTAACTCATGAGTTCGTGATTATTTGGTGAATTTTTGCTAATTTTATGCTTAATTTGGCTTGATGACAAAGTTGCATATTAAGTAGCCAAATGTAGCATTTTAATTAGCTTAGTGGGAGTTTTTGATATTCATGTAAGTAATTTAGATTACCTAATAAATGAAAAGGTGCTTGATTGAATGATTTCTTGAATTCTTAGGTAATTCTAAAAGAAGAGGTGAATTGAAGATGGCCTTAATTTATGAAATTCATAAATGCACTTATAATCTCTGTGGTTCAATAGTTTTTAGTATTCTCATGAAGGTCATTTATATTTTGGTTTGGTGTGTTTGCCTCCATTTTGAGATTACTTTTGTACTTGATGGAACTTGATCATTGATGACAAAATATATAAATGAACTTATTTTGTTCATGATTGTGGATTTATTGTGTGAAATTAGCTTCCCTTTGCTTTGGATACTAATGCATATATTTGATTAGCAAAGATTAGCTCATTTCATGTTTTTATCCCATGAATATTGTATGGTTCCACATGCTTGATCATTTTTCCTTTTACCTTGACTTGCATGTTTTTTTCTTGTTGATTGCAACCTTTTATTTTTAAGAAATTTATTTATTTTGATTTTGCCTTTTTCAGGGTGCAATAAGTGAACTCTTCATTCTTTCTCAAATACGGTTGGAAATTCATCATATTGCCATGGATTTGGATCGCAAGTCATAAGGGGAGTATTTTCTTTTACTCTTTATTTATTTTCCTTTTCTCACATTGAGGACAATGTGATGTTTAAGTGTGGGGGAGGAAATATTTGAATTTGCATTTTAAATGCTATGTGATGATATTTTGTAGATATAAATGCTTAGAAATGTTGGAATTGTGCATAGAAATAATGCCATGCGGATAATTTGCTTGAAAATGGGTTTGTTGGCAGGGAGTTTTCATCCATTTATAAGGAGAAACTCTGTAAAAAATTTTCTAAAATCTTTTCCAATATTTCACTATGGCCCAAAAGCTCTTCAAATTTTTGCATTTTCATTCAAAAAGGGCTAATTTGTTCCAACCTTAAGTGTTTGATTCTTCCAATTGTTGAAACTTTATGTGTATTTTGGAAGGTTTAGTTCTCATTTAACTTGGAAATGATTATTATGCAATTAGGATTTTTGCATTTTAGAAAGTATATTTGGTAAAGTGAGGAAAATTATGTCTATAAATTTTACATGTTTAATGAGATTTCTTCTCTTTACTTAATTTTACAAGTAAGTGATTGATATAGTTGATAAAGGTTATACTCCTCCTTTGATTATTTTTATATAATTTTCTATGAGAGAAGAATCTATTTATTGTCTTATAAAAAAAAAAGAAAAGAAAGTAAAAATTATTCTACTCCAATGATTTTTGTACCGAGTAATCGGGAGTTGGCATCTACAAATATCGATTTTCGAATAAAAAGGTAATTGAATTAAGAGTATGCATAGCAATTTAAATAAGTGAAATGTTGAGTAACCGGGGATCTTCACCTAAAAGTGTCGATTTTCGCGTCAAAAGCATTTTCACTATTTAAATAAAATCAAATAAGAATAAGTCCCTCTTAGTTGTAAAATTTTGAGAAAAAAAGATGATTATAGGAGGAGAAAGGCTATAAATTGACTATGTGATTTGCTTACTTGTGAAATTAGGTTAGGGTGAGAGATTAAGTTTAACTTGTTGAATTTAGGGCATAATTATCTTTCCTTTACCTGATATTATGAGTATTTAGTGTAAATTGAATAATTGTATAATGATTATTTTCCAAGTCTTGAGGAATTAAATTTGACAAAAGTGCATATATTGTTTCACCTCTTGAATCATTGTAGTTGATTATGTGTGGATTGCTTGAAGACAAGCAATGATTTAAGTGTGGGGGAGTTTGATAAGTGACTAATTTACGTTTTAATTGTATGACATTTTATATTATTTTTAGTCACTTTGGTATATTATTGGAAGAAAATGAATCATTTTGGCTATAATTGGTGAAAAATGCTTTTAAGTGGTTAAATGAGGTTTTTATCACTTTTTACTTGGATTTTGTGCATTTTGACAGTTTTGACACATTTTCATATTTTGGCTATAACTTGAGCTACAATGATCGGATTGAGATGATTCTTAAACCAATTTGAAGATAAGAGATAGATCTACAACTTTGGTGAAAATATCTGAATCCAGTTTGAAGGTTTTCCAGGTCAAAAAGCCGAATTACAGTAGCTAATTTCTATTGGTCGAAGCTGAAACAGGGCAGTGAGCAGTCAAGGGTATTTTGGTCATTTCTCAGCCTACACAGATCCAAATGAGGTGATTCTTGATGCATTGGAAAGCTAAGGGCTACAAGTTTTATGTTTTGATCAAGAACTAAATCAGCTTTTATCATCAAAAAAAGTTCAGTTGAAATTGATGCAAAATCGAAGCAGAACTAGAAATTGAACAAAAGTGCACCAAAATGTCACTGTAGCAATCCGGCCGGAACTTGGCCGGATTTGTGGCCGGATTGTGGTCAGAGAAGGCTGCTCTTTACGCGAAAAACTCAATTTCACCTCCACTAAGTCACATGTGATGCTATGTGAGAAACATTCCCAGCTGTAAAAGGGAGGTGTAAACCTCACTTCTTGACCAACTTTCACCTTTATATAGCCAAAACTTGCAAGATTGAAGGGGGAATAGAGAGACGTACGGGAGAAACTTGGAGTGCAGAGATGTAGCTCTTGCATTTTCTGAGTAGTAGGATAGTTTAGTTTAGAATAGTGTAGCTCTTCCATTCTTGTATATTAGCTAGATTAGGATGAAAATGGAGATGAAGAAGGAGGAGTTGAAACTCATGTGACAAGGGTTATCTCTTTTCCAACTCTTTATCTTTTGTATTGGATTCTAAGTTTAGTTGATATGCAAGTTCTGGATTTTGTGTTCAATATGTGTCTCTAAAGTTTATGCCTTGGGTTTGGTTGAACTTTCTATAATTGTTAGTGTTTATTATTTGGTTATTTGATTGCTATTATTTGAGCAAGTTATTTAGCACTTTGGCCCTTTAAATCATGATTAATCTGGTACCATTAATTGTGACTGTCTAAGGTGTTGTTTCTGCAATGAAAATTGAGATTTAACACTAGTTCAAGAAGTGTTAAACATAGGGAGTACACTCACGAGAGTAGAGGTGCACCTATGTGGTTTCAGTGATTAATTCATGTAATTTCATTGAAGAAATGAACTTGTAGCTAATTTCATAACCATTAGAATAGGTATGGATTAGTTATGAGTATAGTTGATTCACTACGAAAGTAGGTTTCACATGTTTAAGGAAATTACACCATAACTAGCCTAGATAGTAGTACTCAATGATCCAAAAATGGCAATTGCATGAGTAGTTAGGGATACCACAACCTAAGGAGCTTTCATTTGTTATTTTCTTGCATAAGTTCAGTAGGTTTTACTTGTTATAATTCATTGATAGTCTAAATAATAGAGAAACTTTAGTAGTGCCGGTAATTGCAATCTTCCTTGTGGGATCGATCCTTAATACCCTATACTCGCTCACGATTCGTATACTTGCGATAAATCGCGTGTGGGGTATTTAGGAGTTTATAAATGTAAAACTTGATTAGGATGAGCTTACTGTTATATGTATACCATGCACCCGTCAAAATGCTCCTAGGTTCTAAGTTCCAAAACCATTTTCGGGCAGTTCGTTGCAGGAAAATAGGGAAGGCTCGGCAGATGACGGCGTCAGGGACGCAGTACAACCGGAAGGCCGAGATGAAAGCACGGAGGTGATCCGGCCATCGTAAGGTAGCAGCGCCGGGAGTTTAAAGTTTGGGGGAACCATCTCCCTGTTTATGTCATTGGTGAAGGGTAGAGCCCTCATGTAGTCGGCTGCCAGACCCTCTGGCCGTCGGCGTGTATCCTCAGTTCATCTCCCCAGTAAGCCCCGGAAAAACGCTCTGGAGATGGAGGCAATTGTGGAGGTTGCCTTAGAGGGGGAGCACTTTGAGGAACTCCGGGCAAGATGAGCGTCGTCATCGGAGTCCTCTCCAGAGGGCATCTCGGGTGATTTTGCTGATCTCCTTTTGGAAGATTCAGTTTTTTCTTTTCCCTGCCTCTTGAAGTACCTTCCCAATTCCTCAAAGATGTTGGGATTGTCTGCTACAAACTTGGCCATCTTGGCGATGGCGTCTTCATTTGCAGGCCGAGTCCTCGGGGACTCCTGCCCCTCGGAAACATGATCTTGCTGAGCAACCGAACTGGGCTCAGCTCCGGTTGAGGGAACCTTCCTACTTCTAGAGCGCGTAGGTCTCATCTTGAAAGTAATATCGTTCCCACAGACGGCGCCAATTGAAGAGGTGATTTCTGGTTAGGTAGTCGAGCTGACCTAATTCAGCTCCCTCTTTCGGTGCTGTGATGCGGAGATAGGGTTGATATTCCGGAGTGAGAGGCGGGGCTTCGTCCCCTGGGATCACTCCGACAATCAAGTCAGTATATTGAGGGAAAATGAAGAGTAATGAACAGTATGAGTGCAACAGTGTGCTTACTTGTGAGGAGCGAACATGGGGTATTTATAGAGTGGGAATAGACAGTACAGAACGATGGGTTCATGCTAGCGGGTCCCATGTCTTGAATACTACGGCTCTGTTCTGCGCCTGGAGGTCTGTCTCTGACACAGCAGCAGTCTGGGCCTCCTGACAGGCGGCACTGTGCCGCCGCCATTAAGAGTATCAGCAGCTTTTCAGATAAAGCAACGGCTTTGAGTGTGGTGTCAGGTGGTCTGACATCACCCGCGTGGAGCTGAGATGGGATGCCGGACACGTTCTCGATCACCGTGACGGACGAGGTGACATAACCTCGGGTAAGACGAACCCCGAGATGACATCCTCAGTAGAGAAATTTAAGTTATTTCTATCCAGATTTGACAATCTAATTAAGAGGTCAGGTGCGATTATCTTTGAAGTTCCTCTCACTTTTATTTATTGCTTCATAATTGCCTGGCTTTAAGGTTTCTTAGGGCTAGGCTCGATTTTTGTAGTTATTCCCATCTTTTAATTTCTACCGCTTAATACATGCTAGAGTTAGCGCCATGGTTACCAATGGCTAATTTTCTGTCTGAGGTACCCAAGATCCTCCCGAGAACCTCCTCTCGAGACGAACTCTTACTGATCATCTATAACCATCACCATTTTGCTCAGGATGTCTTGCGAGCTGAGTACTTGGCTGACCGGAAGTAATTGACATGATATCCAAATAGGCTTTTGCAGACTTACCCCTCGTGCAGCCAGGCCTATAGCCAACCTACCACCACATCCTACCTCATTAAAGTGATCCAAAGTCCAATGACCCACCTCTTTCTCTACTATAAATACCCCTCCTCTTGGATCTCCAAAGCTAACCGCTTCTTAATACTCCTATTTAGTTATTTATTACCACGTAGACTGTCAATAGGGTTGGGCCAGCTCGAGCCTGATTTGTTCGACTCGATAAAAAGCCCAATGATCCTATAATATCAGTGAGTTGGGCTGAGTTTGCGTCTCAAAACTAGACTCACATTAAATATGAGCTGAACTTGGGCTTCACTAGGCTCAAGCCCGATGTAGGCCCAGCCCTATATGTATAATATATTAATATAAATAGGTAATATTTATAATATTTATATTTTGGTAATATAATTATATATATAGCTATTATATATAATATTTATGTTTTGATATTAGATTATATACAATTAATCAATTCTATATCCAATTATATAATATTTTCATTGAGTAAATTTATGTTGAGTAAATTGTTTCTTATTAATTGAGTAAATTTTTGTGTTGGCATAATATTGATTGATTTCTTTTTGTGTTGACATGTTTGGATTCAAGTCACAAGACTATGAAGAAGTTCCAATATTTGAAAATATATTGGTTTATGATCACATATTTTATTACTATTTTCTATGTACTTTGAACGAATTAAATATAAATATTGTTGAAAAAATTCTTCATTTGTATACTTTTTAAGAACTATTACTCGTTCATATTTAGTTTTAATGTTGTATTCTTGTGAATGTCAAATTAGTTTTACAACTTAATAGTTATAGCACTTATACTAAGAAAATTAATAATAAGTGAGTTTGGGCTAAACTCGAATAAGGTTTATAATCCGAATATTATGTGAGTTGAATATGAGTTTCACATTTAATAATCCGAAACTCATAGCCCAAAACCTGAAGGTATTACAAATTAAATAAACTGATTTCGAACTTATGAAAGTCCAGCTCATTAGGCCCGATTGACAAGCTTATTACCAAGCTCGCTCTTTTTGCTAACTTAACCGTTGGAGTCAAACAAGGGGCTCAGCCTCGTCTTTGCCTTTGGTTTTATGCCGGGATTCCAGGCTCGGACTTGCCGATCTCAACCTTTCTCAGGAGTCTGACTTTGGGTTTCTACAATTGGCTCCGTCTGTGGGAACAAAGTTGAATCCGAGTGCTCTACTTTCCAATGGCTAAGACTCGCTCTAATCATGGAAATCAAAACCCTCAGACATCTGAAGGTCATGCGGCTGATTTGAGGGACCAGGGAATTCCTAAGAACTCCCAGCCTCATGGAAAGGCTATAGCTTAGGTGGCCGAGTTCGTAGCGTCCAATCCATGGCTTTGTCGAAGAGATTGTTAGGCATATGAAAGGGATGAAGAGGGCCGAGTCTTCTAAGAGACGCCTTGAAGATACCCCTCCATCTTCTTTTTCCGAGGATGACTCGGATGATCATCATCCTAAGAGGAAGAAAGAAAAAGAAAACCTTATGAAATTGAAATGTAAGGTTCATTCTAAGGTGTCCTCAGTTTTGCGAGCGTTGCTTAGGAACCCATTTTGAAGAAAGGACAATGGTGAAGGGTTTAGACATAGATCGGCCCTTTATGGGGACTTTATGAGGGCCTCCCCCTTTACCCCAGACATTAACGAAGAAGTTTTTCCGGCTAACTTTAAGTTGCTCAATGTTCCATTTTACGATGGAAAGGGAGATTCTGAAGACCATATCGATGTGTTCTTATCAGCATTCGGACTGTATGGGATCTCTGATGCCGTGATGTATCGGCATTTCCTCATTTTTTGCAGAGTAATGCTTGAAAATGGTTCTGGATATTGGAATTGGAGAGTATATCACTAGTTCGTCCACCGTTTCATCTCTTCTCGGCCCATCACCAAGACTTCAGCATATCTAATGAACATTAAACAACAGCCGGATGAATCTCTGCGTTCTTATCTGGCTCGCCTCAATTAAGAAAGCATTCAAATTCCTGATCCAGTGGATCAAGTCACTATGCCCGCCTTCATTCATGGGTTAAAGTCGAGACCTTCAATATAGAGTTGCATAGAGATTATCCAATTACTTTGAATGAGCTTTGGTTGAGAACCGACAAGTTTATGCAGGGAGAAGACTCCGACCAGATGAAGAGAGAAACTCAAACTCCTTCACCAACTCGGGAGAGGAGAGGACAGCCTGTACAAGGCAAGAACACGGCAAATAACTCGGTCGGACTCAGTCGGGTGGAAAGAAGTGTGTTCAACAAAACCTCAAAGGGAAAAACCCCCCCCTATCACTGACCAAGACCTCACCCCTCTTAACACTTCCCGAGACCACTTTCTCGCGGTCATGGAATCTAACATGGCTAGTTTACTATGGTCAAACTGTGACGGATCATATTTACAATATGTAAATTTCAAATCTGATGCGAGACTCGTGATGCTAGAACCAGAATAGATGATTTACATCAATTGCTTCTTCTTTAGGACGAATTCAATTCCTTCTATGGTCAAGACAAAAAACAAAAACCAAAAGATCCAATACAAACAGCATGGTAGTAAACCGCTCATAATTGCAATTTTTAGAAAAACTTTAAAAGACTACAAATTATAGATTCAAAAACTTGACGATTTAGAATCTGATATTGGTTATCACTTGTGGAATTTTTTAGAATCCCAATATCAGATATTTGAATATAACTTTAACATAAACACGTACCGTTCTTCTTCGAAGATAGATTGAGAAATACTTAAGAATTTTAAGTGGCACATTGTTATTTGCACACCTGACATATGTAACTCCCTCTCTCTCTTTAAGTTCTTATGGTAGTCATCAATGGTGCAAACCACCCTTGTTGATGTTCCCATATAGCTAGGGTGGTTTGCACCATTGATGAGTTGTTGACTAACAAAGAAATGAAATGTTAGCCAATCATACCATTAACGCAATACTCCTGTACCATTCATAGATTGCGCCGGTCAGAATTTGATCTTAAATTTTCTTCCTCAATCAAAATATCTACCTTCTTCCTTAGTTAAGGAAGGACAAAGTTGTCTATCCATTCTACCTAAAATAATTGATTCTTTTTAAGCATGCACAATTATTCTTAATAATTGTATGACCGTTTCTGCCCGCTGGGGGGGAGGGGGAAGGGGATCTCTATCCAAGTATTTTGACTTTCTTGACCATGTCATTATTTTTGGGATAATTTCAAAAACCTCTCCTGAGGTTTTGGACAATTGCAGCCACCTCTTCTAAGGTTTGACAAATTATGAAAACCTCCCTTAGAGAGCATGTCTTGGTAACAATTGGTGATGTAAGCAAAAAAAATTAATGAATATTCAATGTTACCCCTCTCTGATGTATAAAACAAATTAAATGCTAAAAAAGTCAACTATCACCATTTCCCATTAAGTGAAATTTTCAAGTTAGTTTTTTGCAAAAAACTTTGAATCATGTTTTGAAAGCATCCTTTTTTGATACTTTGGACATTTTTTTTCAGTTAAGTAATTTTTGAAAATACTTATTTTAACAAATATATCCCTAATTGATAGGTCGCCTTTTTATAAATTGATCAAGAAGTCTAGTCCAAAGAATTGGGAATGAAGTATAATATACTAGATAAGATGACATTAGAGATTTAGGATAAAGAAGTATTACCGAAAAAGGATTTCCATTTTCAGAAGCAAATGGGAGCTCCTGTCATGTACATGGAATAATGTCACAGAATGGGCCAAACTAAGCTTAAAGGACCTTTTGATATTTGAAATGCATGGTGAAACAAATGGCTCTCTGCATAAGAAAACATGTAGAAGCAGTCTTGATCATTTTGATTTTTTTTTCATACAACAAACAATTATCAAAAAATAAGACAGCATATTAGTTACAACTACCGAAAGATAAACCAACATATTACGTTATTCCCAGTAATTTTAAGGCAGATTTGTAAATATATGAGCACAACTCACAACTGAGGTTTGGCCTATGAGTAGCTCTTTGCAGTTGATATTGTGATACCTTGTACATTGGAAAAGTTAAGTGCTAATATCTATACAATATATAAAGCGAGAGCATCACTCTGTATGATGTAAGCACATACCGTCATCTTTTAAATTTTCAAATCTACCATTAATGATAAGTACACCTGGCAATTATGCCCAAAACCCAACAACCCACCCAACTCACCCACTAATTTGAGAAGTTGGGTTGGGTAATTTAGGTGTTGAGTCAATTTTGGATTGGGTAATAAAAATCCAGATATATTTTGGGCGGTTTGGGTATTTGTGTTGGGCACCCATTACCCAACTTAAATTTTAAAAATAAATAAAGAAATTAAATTTCTTGGGTTGATATAATCTCGCATAAAGAAACAATCAAGATCTCTTGGGTTGATACATCTTGGATAAGAGAAGCTGCTGGTCATAATCCTTTTCGTGTCGACGTAAGCTGTATTGTAGCCTTGTTAGCTGCAATCTAGCATTTTGTGCATTGGAGGATGGTCTGTATGCATACACATGAAGCAGAATGGCATTATCCCCGAAGGTCTCCAACATCGCATTCTTATTCCATGACTGTAGTGCAAGAAAAAAATGTAGGTACTTAAATATATTTGAGGATAAAGCAGACCTGGTATGGTCTTTGGCTCTACTATAGATAGTGATATTTGAACTAATTGGTTGAAAATTGTATCTCTCTCATCAAAATTTCAATTTAATTAAGACGTGATTGGATTTTTTATGAGACTAGAAATATGTTTGGTACAACTAATGCTAAATCAAGTAACAAGACTTGGAAAATCGTATATTGGTATACCATTTTTTCATGCTATATCCAACTTGGACCAAAATTGGTGCTTCAATCTCTTAGTTTGGATCAAAGCTATATCCACTGTCCATTTGAAAATCCTTACTTGTATAAAAAATAATGAGTTCATCCAAATAGTTTAAATAGTTAGTTTGTGTGTGTATTTGTGAAAGTATGTTAGTGTGTAAAAATAATTTATTTCTAAAGAGCTTAAGAAGTGAGTGTGTGTTTGTATTTGTGAAGATGTTTTAGTGTGTGAAAATGTATTTATGTGTGTGAAAAAAAATTTTGTATGTAAAAATGTATTAAAGAGAATTTATATATGAAAATCTATTAATTAATATATTGGGTCATATTTAGGTCATGGGTTTGAAATGACCCAATATGATCCCACCCAAAATTGACCCAATCTAAACTTGGGTGGGTTGGATATTACCCATTTAAGTAAAAACTCAATATCAATCCGCCCAACCCGCCCAATTGCCAGGTATAATGATAAGGTTAAATTTGTCCCAGTTCATTAAAAAAAAACTTCCCAACAATTAGCAGGGAACTATTTAAATTAGCGGGAGTTTTTTACTGTAACTTTCAACTCTCACATTATTAGCTTAACTTTCATCATCTTTTTATACAATTATCTACATTATAAAAGAATTTGACCAATAAAAAAATATTATAAAGAGATAATTTTGATAAATATATCTTTTTATTAAACTACACACACGTAAGGGTGTATTTCAAGCACTAGTATAAAATAAAACCAGAGCATTGAAGTCCAATTTGGAATATTTATTTTCGACCAGCGAGAACAGAATTCAAATAGTTGGACTTAACTGTTGAGACTTAGGTGATTTAACTGGTTTATAGGACGTGACAAATTAATAGCTATTCCTTGTAATTTTATTGGCAAATAGTTGGACTTAACTGTTGAGACTTAAGTGATTTAACAGGTTTATAGGACGTGACAAATTAATAGCTATTACTTGTAATTTTTTCAATAAAAGAATGACAAAGGATATATTAATCCATAAAAGAACTTGGTCACCTTTTAGAAAAAAAAAAAAAAAAACTAATTGAGATGGGCAAGTGTGTAGAAAGTTTTTTTTCCCTTGGGCAATATAACCATCTTGTTGATGACAGAAGTAAGGCATATACATCAGAAATTTAACATTCCAATTGCATTAGAATAACCCTATCAAAATACAAGACACAAAACAATTACCATCTAAAACAATCATTAGTCAAGCCAAGTTCCATAACCAGTTCCCAGTTACCAACTAAAACTATCATTGGTCATGCCAAGTTTCATATAACTAGTTCCTAATTCAACTTAGTCCAAGGGATTCTTCTCCAACTTGCTAGCACATCTTCTACAATATCCACCACAGCAGAGATGTGTCTCTGCTGAAAGATTACTTGGTTTCTCACTTGCATAGCTGATATAATGCAGCAACAAACACTAGCCTTCTGACCTGATCAGGAAAAGAGTTAGACTACAGTGCTAATGTAGCCACTTTAGTTCTGCATCCCACACTGCATGCGTTCCTTACTCATTAAACACAGCCTCTGCAATTTCTGCCAAACTCTACTAGTTGTTAGACGGTCAAAGTAGATATGGTCCACGGTTTCCACTGCTCTATGACATAGCTCACATTGATCTGAAGTGTGCCGAAGTCCCTAAGCCGTTAATCTATCTTTGCTTGGTAGTTTTTTTTACACAACAGCCACAGAGCAAAGGAGAACCGTGGTCGGTGGTACAGTTCCTTTACCTCATACTAATTTATACCAATCCACTTTCCTCCCAATAGGTTTAGACCATTTCCACTGATTATTTTTTGTATAGTGCTAACAACCTTGCATTCTTAGCCAGCCCAAAATTGTGCAAGAGGTTCTCAAAAAAGTACTGATATAGTGGATCAATAGGATGTCAGGAATCATACTAAGAAGTTAGTGTCTTCCCCACTACCAATCTGGTACCTAATAAAAGGTTGAATTTCAGAACTTAGCATCAAGATTCTTCTCCACACTCTAATCATTTGTTCCAATGTTCCAGATTAAAAAACCCCAGTGCACTTTCTTTTTTTGGCATACAAACCACTGCCCATTTGACTTTTGATCAATCACAGTTTTAGGCTGAATAAAGGCACTGGACCAAAAAAGTTGAATTCCATTTAATATAGACTGAACTAACTGTAATATTCATCCATACAATTGTTTCTGATTAGCTCAACTGTGAATTCTTTGGTGTAACAAAAATAGGTTGACAGTCCACAAAACTTAGCCTGGTAGGGGTCAAGGGCAGACCCTTGTATCTAAACTATGTCACAAAGTTGTTGTTGCATGTCCACATCACTTCCAGCCATATAGACCTAGCATTTATGCAAATTTGGCCTCAGGTCAGACAACATTTCAAACTTCTGTAAGGTTTTTTTAATTACCTGGAAGGACTTTGTGAATGGCAACAGAGAGTATAAACAAGTCAACAGCAAAGGTCAAATGAGATAATTCAAGGTCCTGACACTTAGGATGGAAATCAAATCCCTCTTAAACAATATTCCAGTTTAACAATTTTGAGAAAATTTCCGTTGTAATCAGAAACAGATACCGGGAAATTGGATCTCCTTGCCTAAGTCTCCTATCATTTCTAAAATAGCCAACCAAAGAGCTATTCATGTTAAGTGACAATGAAGTAGTTGTAACACAATTATTCACTAGTTTAATAAACTCCTCAGAAAATCCCAACATTTTCCTGTTATAGAAGAGAAAGTCCCATCTAAGTGTGTCATAAGCTTTCATGATATCGATTTTGATCACTGCTCTGATAGTACTATTATTTCTGTTATAACCCCTGACTACCTCATGCATTAATAGCACATTATCAAGAAGGTTTCTACCGTTCACAAAAGAACAATAAGTCTTGCTGATTAACAGCCCAATCACCTCCTTTAGCCTGTCTGTTAAGATGGTGGAATAACACTTGTAAATTGTATTGCAGCATGCTATAGGCCATAAGTTTTTCATATGCACGGCATTGTCAATTTTAGACACAAGAGTGAGTACTGTAAAGCAGTTGAACAGCCTCTGCAACATCAGTGCCAACCAAATCCCAATTCATTTTGTACAAAATCCTGCAGTGTACCCATTAGGTCCAAGGACTTTCCATCTTTCAACTTAAATACAGCGTTCCTGATAACCTCATGCTGTAAATCTTGCAGTTAAGCTAGCACTTTGTTCTGCAATAATTACATGAAGAACAAACTGCTTCATTACGAGGGAGGATGTAATTACGAGGTCAACGTTTGCAAATTATCTTCATTTACTGTTACATCTTCAAGCTTTGGAGGAAGCAAGCAATTACGAGATCAATAGAATGTTTACAACTTTGATTTTGCACCTAAATATATTTTGTGTCTTGCTTATAATAGGACCTCAATCCAAGCATTACATCAATGAATTTTAATTGAACCCAAAAAAAGAAAAAAAAATAGTGAATTGACAATTTGTTAAACTACATGTTGAAGAATCCTTTGTTTAATAGTTAAAAGTTCATAGTTCAGGAATTTGAGGTCATGAGTTCAACTTCACCCCTCTCTCTCTCTTCCACTTCTTAAATCACATCTCTCCTCTGCTAAAAGAAAATGGTGAGTTATGTATATAGTTATTTCTAACAATAATTTTTTTTAGGCTCCTTATTCTAGGTGGAAATTGCTGAAAGCCACCGGTGTTACTTGTACCCCACTACCAAATTTTGGAGATGGGAGTCACATTAAAGTTTCCAAGAAATAAGGTCAAGATCCTATAAATAAAGATCTAATTGTAGGGCATATATCAATTTTCATACCTGGTTCATGCAGTTTCTTTTTTCCCCCCTTTTCCATTTGAAGTTAAAGCGTTGAATATGTAACGGATTGAGATATTAAGGTTTTCCGACAGTCATCTTACGTCACCTCCCATTTTGCATCCCCAAGCTCTAATATTTGGACTCACCGCACCCTTCTAATCCGTTTCAGTCTATTCTTACAAATTTTACAAATTGAAGAAATGCAAACCCAAGTTCAGAACCAATTGAGTACATATGGAAGAAATAGAATGAAAACTTAGTTATTACAATTTTTCAGCCTCTTTCTGTGCATGACTATATAAGCTCTAGATAGATATCATCCTATTCGATTGTCTTTCATAGATTGGATTTGGTTTTAATAAACCCCTACTGTATAACTCATGTTCCACAAATTTAGAGCAAAATTAAGCTCAGCAAGGCATTGAATTAAACAAGTAGAGGCAATCCAAACATCTAACATGCATTTGTATCCCATGATCACAAAAATCATGCATTACAAATTTTATGATTCACACCTAATGGTTGGAAAAGGTGTGTAAGGACTATATGATCTTAGTGTGTACCACTTTTAGGGGCGCAACATTGGAAGAGACTTGTTAACTGCTAAATCGATTCTTGTTAATTTATAATATGTTATTAGACGTTCACACCACTGAATATCATTTATACATCTAAATGTCAATTCAACACTGATATCTTTAGTTTATAACTAGTTATTGGAGATTTACACTATTAGTTATCATCCTCACCCGCCAGGAACCTTGCTTCAGCCTGGTAGGTCTCAGGTTCGAACTCGAGGTCTGTGAATTGGGGAGGAAAAAGGAGGGGAATGGGGAGGGTTGGGGGTTAAGAAAATATATATCATTCTTTCAACTTAGTTTAACCCACTATTGTTCTGGCTAGTTGATCACAAGCGGCTCTTAGACATTCAAGTTAATAGATGCTGTTTTTACAAACAAGTTTCAAACGACATTTGCACCACTATTTTCTATTTTCAAACTTGAGTATCAAGCCAATTTTTCCCGTGGGTTTACAATTATTTGTTCAACGATTTCATATAAAATGGGATAAACCATAACATGCACAGGTATGATAAGTAATTTCAGGTAATTTTATTTGTCATGAATACTCTTAGATTGCGTTGTTGGCTATTTCTTTATCCTATTTAACTTGAGCAATTGCACTTCTTTTAGGTGCCTAATTGCCAGTTCATGGCTTGAAAGAGTATTAATATATTTACCACCTTTTGTGTGGTTCACAAACATGCATGTACAGTGGAAGTCCATAAGTTGCTAGATTTTGAAAATTCTTTTTTATTTTTTAATGCTAGAAAATTTTCAATAGTTGAGCTTGCTATCTACTCTTTTGTCCATAATTTACTTTGTATGAAATTATGCTTGTGTGATCTATTCAATTTACTTACATATAGTTCATGAAAGTACTTGCATAGCGTACTAAATGAACTTGTATAGTTTATAAGAAGTACTATCTGATATATGAAGTCTATGACAATGCAAGTACTTTTTTACGGTAGATGTACCATTTGTTGTACAAAAAGATCTTATTACTGCGATTACCTATAGATAAGTAGGCCAAAAAAAAACCATGTTATCCACTTGTCGTGCTATTTAAGTAATTTTCCTAATGAAGTAGGATGCATGATAATATATTATATTTATCCTTTTTAATACATATATCTTATCTTTATCTTACATATATAAAGTGTCAATAGGCTTGTGAACAGTGCCTGGTGGACCGGTTATGCCGTGATTTGTGTGAGCTTGAGGGGCGTTTTGGTCTTTTGCTGATGGGTGGCATTGGTTTTTCTGGAATTTTATGATTCTTGGTTGCATGATTTCTTGGTTGCATGATATTGGGGCAGCTTGGCGACACGTTGATGCAGACAAGGCTTGGTCTCTTGCCATGCGGGCTCCGGTTCTGCTTGGTTTTTTGGAAGTTAATAATTTCTGCTGGTTAGTGGGCGGTGGGCGGTCAGTAGTTTTCTTTCTTCTCTTTTAGCTATCTTCTTCTTCTTAGTTTCCTTTGGCAGCTTCAGAAATGACTTGAAAAATTTTCTTTTGCTTTTGAAGTGATTCACTGTTTAGTTGGCTTTGCTGGAACCTTTCTTCTCTTTTAGCTTTCTTCTTCTTTTTAGTTTTCGTTGGTAGCTTCAGAAATGACTTGAAAAGTTTTCTTTTGCTTTTCAAGTAATTCGCTGTTTAATTAGCTTTCTTGGAAATTCGCTTCTGTCGGTGTGGTCCTCTTGTATGATTCACTTCAGACGTGTGTTTGGTTTCCCAATCTCTTGTATAATTGTAGTTGCTTTGGCTGCATTGGTGAGTAGGCGGTGGATAGTGTCCGCAGCAGTCTCTGGTTTTGCAGGGTGATGTCTTTACTTTCTCACCTAATTGATCTTCTGAGCAAGCTGTGTTTGGTGGGCCGGTTATACTGTGATTTTTGTGAACTTGAGCTGTGTTTTGGCCTTTTGGCATTGGACGGCAATGGTTTGATGGAAATTCACTTCTGTCCGCGTGGGCTTCTTGGATGGGAACATTTTGGCGGTCAGCAATTTCCTCACATTCTGTTCTTGGTTCTGTGCTGAATCCAGTGCGCACCGCTTCAGAGTTTTGGGAGCTGTTACTTTTTCTTTTCTTCGCCTTCTTTATCAGGAGTGTTTTTCCTGTTCCTCATTCTTCTTCTTAGCTTTTCTCTGGCCAGTGTTTTTTCCTTCCCTTGTTTTCCTATTACCAGGTCCTACCTACCTGACGCATAGCGTCAGGGCAGAATACCTAGTACTATACTTAAAGCGTCAGTTGGCTTTGCTACAGTGAAAATGGGCAGGTTATAGCGTGATTTGTGTGAGCTTGAGGGGCAGTTTGATCTTTTGCCATTCAGTGGTGGTGGCTTTGCTGGAAATGTAAGTTTGTTGCTATCAGCTGTCTGCATGGCTTTGGAACTTCGATGCTGTCCGCGTGGCCTGGCTTTGGAACTTCCTTTTGTTGCAAAGATCTTCAGGACACGCCAACAAGAACTAATGGCTGGCCCAGCTGCACCAGGGAAAAGAATAGAAGAGGCATCTGACTCATAAGCTACTAGCACGAAAGCCTAGCGAACAAAGAAGCGCAGCCCCTTTCTGGCTTAGTAAGGCGCATCTGTTTTCTTGCTCCCTTGTTGCGCATTAAGGACTATACGCTCAGAAAAAGCTTATTTATCGCACCTTTGCTTCTCTATGGTTATGCTATATCCCCTTTCCTATAGGACGAGCCATAAGAATCTATGAGATTGATTGAACAAGCCTTTAATTTAAGGCGAAGAAAAATCATCGAACTAATGGACGGAACCTTCAAAAGCCAGGGTAAGGTTTGGGGCACCATTTCCCTATCCTGTTATTGGTATTGTGGTATAAGCGGCAATGCCTTTTGTTTTAGTTGAAAAAACTGCTTTCCCTAACCAAGGAATTAGTTCAACCAAAAAAGGGAAAGAAAGAAAAAAAATAAGAAAATATGTATATTTATCCTTGCAAGCTGGAACCATTCGATATTAAAAGTCCGAGACTTATTTTCAATTAATGATGAACCATTTTTGCTTTCTTCATTCTTATGTATGAACCAAACTCATAGTAGGATAAAGTTAAATAAAAATTATATGTCACGCATCCAGACCTATTAATGAAAAAAAAAGGCTATTAACTATACAAAAAAAATTAATATATTTTTACATTATTCTAAAAATAGTTTTTAAATATGTTTAAGAGCTCATCCAATATAGCAAACAATGGAAAATGATAAAACCATTTTATAATTTTAGACATTATTTAGTAATTAAGACTACATTGAAAAGGTTAGATAACCATGCCTGATAATTCTACTTAATTGTTATCATGACTTACTGATTAATGCTAAATTGAGAATATTAGATAACCTAATGAAGATGTTGAAAGGTTGGGACGAAAAACTTTCGCTAGAAAAATCTTGTGAGCCAGATGTTTAGACTTATCTTAAAACTTTAACCGGTCACGTGATTTCCCACACAGCATTTAGTAGTAATTGTGAAGAAAAAACAAAAAAGTTTAGAATTTCAACAAAAACAGGCTGGCCATATTGTGACAGCTGAAAGGTTATTATATATCCCTAGAATGAGATATATTACTGGTTTCAATCTTTTCCTCCCAGTGTTTAGAAAACATATTCCCCTGTTCTACAAGAATGTGAAGATAGTTCCAATGCGAGAGGCATCAATGCATATCTG
The DNA here is from genome assembly GCF_003713205.1 of Coffea eugenioides. Lineage (NCBI taxonomy): Eukaryota > Viridiplantae > Streptophyta > Magnoliopsida > Gentianales > Rubiaceae > Coffea > Coffea eugenioides. The sequence goes on from NC_040039.1 coordinate 3,317,233, forward strand.
AATCAAATCAGACTGTTAAATGATCGTGTTAAACGCAAGACAATAGGTAGCTCTTCCACGTTATCCAAGTACGAAAACGCAGCTCTGATGACTATATTGAACCTTTGCTTTCAAAAGAGGATAATTGCAGAACTTGTATTCTTGTGAAACACTTCGTCCAAACTACTACTTTGTATGTCGTCATAGATCAGACCTACTGCTAATCCTTCGCAGCTACCTATATGGGTAGCTGATTAAAACACAAGAATTGTGTTCATCTTCGAAGTATATTTCAAGCTAATGCTTATATATAAAATATAAAAACATCTACCATGAACATTTGATTTCTCGTTATTTTCTTCATCTCACTGCCATTTATATGAAATTCTGCTTAATATCTTCCAGACTTCAAAATAAGCAACTTACTACGATCTGTTATTGATAAGCATTGCGAAAACACTTGCAATGACTACTGCCAGGTATCTCATGATTTTATAGTCCTTAAGTCAGTTATTTACTTGACCTATCTAGAAATCTACAAATTACAATATGCGATATTTTATCAGTTTTGCTTTTTATGAACCATGAAAATTTCAGATCAAGCATAGAAACCAAATGCATTCTCATTCCCGAGCTAACAGATACGAACAGAAACAGGTTTGCAAAGCTTGTTATTATAGAAAAGAGCCCTATCCGTTATGGCAAAGACACTGGCACTCCATATCAGAAATATATCTTCGCAGATGCAGCGGTAAGTGCACCTTCTCAAATTCTTACTACTACACGCGATTTCCAGCAAGAACCTCCACTCTGATACACAAAAAAAGGCAAATAGTTGCCACACAACTACAGCCCAAACTGCCAAGTGTCAACTTCAATGCAAATATATGGCACCCATGCAACACAAACAACGTCAATCCTGCCACCGCACACGGAAACCTGACACAGTCCATCACATTTTGACAACACAAATCGTTAACACCAAACTACCTACTATCAATTACATTAGAGTAACACAAATTTGGGGCAACCTCGCGCGTAGCGCGAGGCTTAAAAAACTAGTACATATATAAAGCGTGAATCGCTTATGAATAGTGGACAATGGACCAGTTATACTATGATTGCTGTGACTTTGAGGGGCGTTTTGGTCTTTTGTCATTCAGTGGCAATGGCTCTGCTGGAAATTCGCTTCTGTCCGCGTGGCCCTCTTGGATGGGTACGTTTTGGAGGTCAGCAATTTCCTCTCGTTCTCTTCTTCGTTCTGTTCTTGGTTTTGAGAGCACCGATTCAGAGTTTTGGCAGCTGCTACTTTTTCTTATTCTTTTGTCGGTCTTGTTTCTTCGCCTTCTTTACCAGATGTGTTTTTCCCATTCCTCATTCTTCTTCTTAGCTTTCTCTGTCCAGTGCTTTTTCTTTCCCTTGTTTTCCTATTGAATTTTCTACTAGATTGCAGATAATTGAGTCTAGGAATAGAGTATATGGAAGGGTTTTAACACACAGTCACGTATTAGCCTCATCCGTCGCAATTCACGCCCCTTAACTAACGAGTAAACAGTAGTCAATAAGCTGTTGATTCTTTCTACAAGCAAGAAAACACGTTGAAGGTGAAAATCCCATCTGGGTTTTTGAAATAATGGCCTCTGTATTGAGCAGAAGTGTTACATCTGCTTCTGTGGCTTCACTTCCTTATCAAAAGGCCCCGTTTTCATCAGTGGAGACTAAGAACAGTAGAGTAGGGGTATTGGGAAGTGCTTTTTTGCCTAGAAATGGGTTGAGAAATAGTTTGTTAAAATCATCTGGGCTTAAGTGGAAGCTAGCTAGAGAGGAGAGAAAGCAGAGTGGTGGTTAAGTGTGAAGGGGGAGCTACTATGGCTGAAAAGGAGGCTCCTGAGGTCTCTGGGGAAATCCATGAATACCAGGCTGAGGTGGTTTTTTTTCCCTACTTATCTTTCTGAATTTGATTGTTATTCTTTTTTGGCGTAAAGTTTTTTTTTTTTTTTGGGATTTTGGACTGTGGATTTTCTTCTATTTGATACAACAAAGAATGAATTGATTGAAATTATAAGAAAGTTTGAATTTTGCGATGTTGAGCAATGTTGTGCATAGCAATTTATTAGTTTGTTGAAGAAAATATTGATTCTTGGACTGAAAAAAAAAATTGAATGAATTTTAAAGATTTGATTATTGGTCTTGATAGCAACTCGATTGGTAGGCTGTTTGGACAACTCTGTATTCTATTGTCTGATGGGTCTCTGTTTGAGTGTCGCTTGGTTTGTTAAGTTTGGAGATTGTATGTGGGTATTGAAAGTTGATAACTTTGGACAAATTGCAGGTTAGTCGCCTGCTGGACTTGATTGTTCATAGTCTTTACAGCCACAAGAAAGTTTTTTTTCGAGAACCTGTGAGGTGATCTTATCTAAATCTTTCCACTTCTATTGTCATGGCATTTGGAACTCTGACTGCCAATAAAGTAGTTTCGTGTCAATTCTAGTACTGGAGCAGGGACTCTAGATGTGCAATGAGTTACTTGATTCACCCTGGTTCCGAAGAGTTTGCTTAACCGGATATACCAGAATTTATTCACGAGAAATCTATAATTTGTATACAGGGCAAGCAAGGTCGTATCCTCAGGGACTGGAAGTAATTCGTTTCTACTCAAGTTCAGGTTATAGGGGATTTTTTATAGCAATGGCAATAAGTAAACGATTTGAATAAAAATAAATAGCCAACAAAAGATTAAATGACAAATTACTAAAACCAAATTAACAATAGCTAAGCTCTAGTCAAGAAATAATTTGAGCAATGGTTCAACTAATTGATCGTCGATGCAGAGATAATTCCAATTATTAACTAATAAATAAGTTATAACTGCCAAACAAGCGATGACAGTCAACTTCTCCTTACTATTTCGATGACTGAGGTATGCTCGTCAATCATTACTCTAATCGGGAAATAACCTTAGGTACGCCCGTAAGATTTAATTCTCCAATTGCCTTACATATTAGAGGAGTCATATTCTAACTAAATAACACACTACAAGGGTTATTTTAGATTAGCCCGCATATTCCCTTGACACAAATCCAATCATGCCAGTTGTCACTATTTCACAGCAATTAAACAATTACGAATTTAATGCTTCAATTGACATCAGGTTGTTAAATTAATTCAAGTCCGGGCCCAGATTATTTAATTAACAAAACAACCATAAACATTACAAACAGAGAATATGCAAATACTAGTAAATAAGAGAAACAAATAAAATTAATTCGATTTCACAATTTTTAGATGAACCAAAACTAGGAATGGCAATGGAGGCGGGTGCCCGCGGTTGCCCGCCTCGCGGGGGGCTCTCGAGGCGGGAGTTGGGGCGAGGGGTGGGGCGGGGGCGAGGGGAAATTTTTTCCCCCCGTTTAGTAACGGGGCGGGGGTAGCCACCCGCAAAAAAAAAAGTATATATATATACAATTATATATAATATGTAATTTAATTAGTTATAAAATTATGATAATGATATTATTAGTTAGATGTATTATATAATGTATATTAGTGTATGTAATATAATTGATATTATCAATGATACGAATAATTAGACATGTCTACTAATAGAATTTATTAATTATTTATACTAAATTTACTAATACATTTATACTAAATTTCTAATTACACTTAATAGAATAACACTTTTTTCTCAAAAAAAAAGCATAAACACAATAATGAATTAGTGATTGTATTTGTACCAAAAGTGAAAACTTGACTATTTTAGTTGTATTTATTTCATCATGTTGGATTGTATTCAAATAACTTTTGTTTGATTGTTTTTATGAATTTCAATTGTAAAATTACAATGAATAATAACTTGATGATGTGTTGATATTTTAGTATTTGATTATTTATTAAAATTTAACTATAACAAAATTTTATTAACCCCGCGGGTGCCCCCGCGGAGGAAGCAGGGCTGGGCGGGGGCGGGCGGGGGGAGTGGGAGGCAGGGGACGGGGCGGGGGTCGGGGGGGATTAATAGGCCAGGTCCCCCGCCCCAACCCCGCCCCGTTGCCATCCCTAACCAAAACCTCCGTTGTTCCTTGACTAGAAAAAGGGATTTAGTTCATCCCTGTTAAGTCAATCTCACGCAGATTTGTAGAGAAAATTGGCGCATCCATTGTCTCCCATTGAGATAAACAAAAACGATGGAATAAGAACAATAGTCCGAATAAGACGAAAAGTCAAAAAGTCAAAGTAATAAAGATGGTCTACTATTCTCCTATCTAATTCCTATCTACCTAGCTGTCTAACCTCATACGGCTGCCAGCCAAAGAAAAACAAAGGAAGTTCTAGTCTTTTTTGACTTCCTCCTTCTTTGGAAACTACCAAAAGAAAGGAAGTGTCCTCCTTTTACTCCAAGTCTGACGCATATTCTCTAATAGATAAGGAAACTGAATTGAATTAGTCTCCATCTTGTTAACTGCTACTCAAATTCCCTTGTTTACGCCTTGTTTGTGCCTTTTTACAATATTTTATCCCAACTCCCTGCAATTAATACAAATTTTCAAAAGTGAGTAGAATCCGTCAATTAATGCACACGTGGTAATATAATAGGAGGAAATTAATTATAAAATAAATGATAAAATTGTGACTTATCAATTCCCCCCACACCTAAATCATGCTTGTCCTCAAGCATGAGAATAGCCAACAAACTCCAATTCCTGATAATGGCTATTGCTCCATCTACTTTATTGCCAAGATATCATGAAAAACACATATCAAGCATCAATGGTTAAAATCCAAAAAAATCTCCCTGGTTAGCTTCTAAACCGTAGACTCCTCCAATTTATGGCTAACTATTCTAAGAAAAAAGAATGGTCGATCAGCATTTATCAGCAAATGGTCCAACTATTAACCAAAATCTCAACATTGAATCTATAGATCGGCAAATTGACTTTAAGCACATATCTATACAACTTTCACACCTTTTTATCACGCTTTTCTATTTTTTTCTTTTTTTTTCTTTTCAATAGTAATAATAGATTTAGTCTCTAGCCATTAGAACCTTTTGATGCGAACTCCAACATTTGTCAGATGAAGGAACCCGGTTACTCAACTCCCATCGGTACATGACCACGTACTCATAGAAATTATCACTTTTTGATGCGAGAATCAACACTTTTGGTGAAAATCCCCGGTTATTCAGCAGTAATAACTAGCGGAGTACAACCAACTTTTAATCACAGCCAGGCAACATAACTCAAACTATCACATAAAACAGCAGCAACTAGCCTCATTTCTTCAAACATGGAGAACTAAAGTTAATAATTGGACCAACTCACATAAAAGTGCCAACCAGTTATTCCCTATGCCTAGAAAAGTTAACCAAAAATTATAAGAGACACAAAATTATCGATATTCACCAAAGAGATATTTTTGGATTCAACCAAATTAACTTGATATACTTTTATTACTAAAATTTGACAATAGTAGAATTAGAGTCAACAACTATTATCAAACCTTAGTAGTCACAGAAGAGCCAATCACTAATAAAAGTAAAAAAAAATTAATGAAAAATAGAACAAATAACAAAGAAAGAAAAATAGAGGAAAAACCTCTAAAAACTAAAAACTAGAAATACTAGTACCACAGTTGTCCCCTCCACACCTAAATCCGACATTGTTCTCAATGGAGGTAATAGAGCAAATAAAATAAAGAGAACAATGAAACTTCCCCGAATAAGTGGTGGAGGGTCTCCATCGACTATGGGATAGGTGGGAACGATGGTCGAGTGAAGAGGGCGATGAGCGGCGGTGGGCAAAAGGGTTTGCGGCCGAAAGAGAAGGAGAAACAAGGGAGAGCAGGGGAAAAGGGGAAGAAGAAAGAAGGAAAAGAGGAGAAAAGAAAGAAAAAGAAAGAAAAAAGAGAAAAAGAATAGTTTCTTTTTTGTTCTTTTAAATGTGGTTGTTCAAATATGGCGTGGGCACGCCAAGTTTTGTAAAAGTATTCTAATCCTGGGGATGACTTTTTGTAAATCAACGCGTGCACTCCTTGCGTGGGGGCATGCCAAGTTTCCACGTCCTGCCAATGTTGTGAAATGTTGAGGTTTTACTAACATGGCGCGGGCACGCCATGTTTTGCAAAAGTCTCCTGACCATGAGGTTGGGACTTACAAATTAACGAGTGCCCTTGTGACGTGGGCACGCCTTGTTCCTTGTCCTGGTCATAGTGGATGAAAATATCGAAATCAATCAGTAACCAAGTGAGAAAGGGCAAATTTAACGCATTGAATAACGAAAAATAAACAAAATAATATTTGGGTTGCCTCCCAAAAAGCGCCTTTCTTTAACGTGTTTTGCTAGACATTAAACACCACTCCTCAATCTGGATGTAATTCAGATTTTCTTGCATTCAGCGACATTTCTCTGGGATCCAAATAGTCATTGAATGCAACCATCTTCTTTAATTTTCTACTCTTTTTCACCTCATAAAGTGCTTTCATCCCATGATACTTGTTCGCAGCAATTTTGAATTTATCCTTACAATCGAATTCAGAAAATTCTTGCACAGAGGGATTAGTAGCATGAATGGCAAACACAGAATGAGAGTTAACAGGATGTTCCATTGTATCAAAAATGTTAAAATAGACTATTTCTCCATCAAATTTCATTATTAGAGTACCCTTACTAATATCAATCTTAGTCTGGGCAATACTCAAGAAGGTTCTACCTAACAACAAAGGTGATGGATTTGGGGCACTTCTATCATTCATGTAAAACACATAAAAATCAGCAGGAAAAATTAATCCATCTACTTGCACTAAAACATCCTTACCTACCCCATCCGAATAAGCAAATGTACGATCAGCCAATTGAATTATTATCCCTGTTTCTTTTAAAGGTTCTAAATTTAGGGAATCACAGATTGATTTAGGCATTACATGAATAGAAACCCCTAAATCGAGCATGGCATTTTTAATCTTAGAATGTCCAATCTTACAGGGGATAGTAAATATACCTGGATCTCTGCATTTAAGTGGTAGTTTTCTTTGTAAAATCGCTAAAACGTTCTCACCTACCACAATATGCTCATCCCTCCTCAACTCCTTCTTGTTGATGCACAAGTTTTTTAAGAATTTAGTGTATTTTAGCACTTGCTTGATCGCATCCAACAAAGGGATATTGATTGTCACCTTGTGGAATACCTCCAAAATCTCTTTCTTCTTGTCCTGTTTTTTCGGTTTCTCCAACCTGCTAGAAAAGGGAGGCGAATTAGTTTTAACCTCAATGATTAGGTTAGGGAGTACTACTTGATTTTTACTGTTTCTGTCCTCCTCTTCAACCTCTTTCTCGATCTTTTCCTCATCCTTGTCCTTTGAAGTCGCAAGTTCGGGCCCCTGAATCTCCTTCCCGTTCCTTAAGATCATTGCACTTACGTTTTCAGGTTCAATTCAGGTTGGGGCGGCAATTTTCCACTTACTTGAGACTCCAGACGGTTGATTGATATTGCCATCTGACTTATCTGACTTTGCATCGCTTGCATCGCTTGCATCTGACCCATCTAATTTCTTATATTTTGTAGGTCAGATTCCGTCTTTTGTTGACTAGTAATTAATTGCGTATTACTAGCAATTAGTTGCTTCATCATTTCTTCTAAAGACGGGCTTGAGCTTGGAGGAGGTGGTGGCGAGCGAGATTGATATTGCTGTTGGTACCCTTGTGGTCTATTCGGCACAAAATTCAATTGTCTATTTCCTTCATAGCTGAGGTTAGGTTGATCTCTCCAACCCGGATTGTACGTGTTCGAGTACGGGTCGTATGGCTGTCTTGGTGCGAGCGCATGACCAACCATGTTTATTTACTCTGCACTCTCTTCTTGAATCATTGGGCACATCTCTGTAGAATGATCCATGGCAGTACAAATCCCATACACCTTGGCTTGTGGTGTATTTCTTACAGCTAATTACCTAACAAAGAATGTTAATCGGACAACTGTTGTTGAATGAAGGATGTTTCTAACTCATTCACTCTGCGTATTGAGACATCCTCTCTTGTGCTGAACTGCTATGAATTTTTAGCCATCCCTTCAATCAACTCTCACGCTTCTTGAAAAGTCTTGTTCACCAACGCTCCTCCACTTGCAGCATCAATAATACTCATGTCTCTAAAAAAATAGCCCCTCGTAAAAATACTGGATGAGCAATTGCTCACTTATTTGGTGTCGAGGGCACTTGATGCATAACTTCTTGAATCGTTCCCAATAGTCATAGAGCGATTCTCCTGGATTTTGCTTGATACTGCATATCTCCTTTCTCAGACTTGCAGCTCGAGACGCAGGAAAATATTTTTCCAAGAATTTTTTCTTCAACTGCTCCCAAGTGGTGATACTACCTGGAGGTAGGTAGTAAAGCCAGTCTTTTGCTGAGTCTTTGAGAGAGAAGGGAAATGCTCACATTTTTATCTGCTCTTCCGTGATTCCCAGGAGTTTCATACTGCTGCAAATAACATCGAACTCCTGTAAGTGCTTATGAGACTCCTCAACTGATGAACCATGAAAAGATGATAGAAGATGAATTAGACCAGATTTTAACTCGAAAGGTGTGTTATCATTTAAATGCGAAAAAGTAATGCATACGGGCTGCTGATTTAAATCAGGAGCAGCCAACTCCCTTAGTGTTTGTGCATTTGCCATAGTGATTTCTTCTTGATCCAAGTCACTCGAAGTATCACCAAGCGAATTTGTTGCTTCAACTTTCGGATCACGTCTCTGAGATGCAGCACTAGATTGCTCCTCTCTGAGCTGTCCGGTCTCTTTTCGTGTTCTTCGCGCAGTCTTCTCTATCTGAGGATTGTTAATTAATTCACCTGTATGAGAAGAACGAGGCATACACTAGAAAAGTACCAGAAAATTAGAACGAAAATGAACTTAAAAAGAAACAAACAACTAACGCCAGTCTCCGACAACGGCGCAAAAAATTGATAGGTTGTCGATGCCTATGCAACAATAATAATATTTATCCTAAGTGCCAACAAAGTAGTTTCGTGTCAATTCTAGTACTGGAGCAGGGACTCTAAATGTGCAATGGGTTACTTGATTCACCCTGATTCCGAAGAATTTGCTTAACCCGATATATCAGAATTTATTTACAAAAAATCTATAATTTGTATACAGGGCAAGTAAGGTCATATTCTCACGGACTGGGAGTAATTCGTTTCTACTCAAGCTCAGGTTATGGGAAATTTTTTATAGCAATGGCAATAAGTAAACGATTTGAATAAAAATAAATAGCCAACAAAAGATTAAATGACAAATTACTAAAACCAAATTAACAATAGCTAAGCTCTAGTCAAGAAATAACTTCAGCAATGGTTCAACTAATTGATCATCGATGCAGAGATAATTCCAATTATTAACTAATAAATAAGTTATAACTGTCAAACAAGCGATGACAGTCAACTCCTCCTTATTATTTCGATGACTGAGGTACGCCCGTCAATCACTATTCTAATCGGGAAATAACCTTAGGTACGCCCATAAGATTTAATTCTCCAATTGCCTTACGTATTAGAGGAGCCCTATTATAACCAAATAACACACTATCAGTGTTATTTTAGATTAGCTCGTGTATTCCCCTGACACAAATTCAATCATGTCAGTTGTCACTATTTCAGAACAATTAAGCAATTACGGATTTAATTCTCCAATTGACATCAGGTTGCTAAATTAATTCAACGTTCGGACCCAGGATATTTAATTAACAAAATAACCATAAACATTACAAACAGAGAATATACAAATACTAGTAAATAAGAGGAACAAATAAAATTAATTCGATCTCACAATTTTTAGATGAACCAAAACCTCCGTGATTCCTTGACTAGAAAAAGGGAGTTAGTTCATCCCTGTTGAGTCAATCGCACGCAGATTTGCAGAGAAAATTGGTGCATCCATTGTCTCCCATTGAGATAAACAAAAACGATGGAATAAGAACAATAGCCCGAATAAGACAAAAAGTCAAAAAGTCAAAGTAATAAAGATGGTATGCTATTCTCCTATCTAATTCCTATCTACCTAGTTGCCTACTCTCATACGGCTGCCAGCCTAAGAAAAACAAAGGGAGTTCTAGTCTTTTTTGACTTCCTCCTTCTTTGGAAACTACCAAAAGAAAGGAAGTGTCCTCCTTTTACTCCAAGTCTGATGCATATTCTCCAATAGATAAGGAAACGGAACTGAATTAGTCTCCATCTTGTTGACTGCTACTCAAATTCCCTTATTTATGCCTTGTTTGTGCCTTTTTACCATATTTTATCTCAACTCCCTGCAATCAATACAAATTTTCAAAAGTGAGTAGAATCCGCCAATTAATGCACACTTGGTAATATAATATGAGGGAATTAATTACAAAATAAATGACAAAACTGCGACTTATCACTGACGTATGTAGGTTCGTAAAATATTTGTAATGTACTTTAGTATTCAATGTCTCCTGCGCGGATGTAAAGTTAATGGAAAGTTAGTATTTTTAATATTCTTATTTATGCATCACTGCTGGCCATTTGCTTTTGAAGTCGTAATAGTATTTCTTCAGATGGTTTTTTTAGCTGAGTTGACTTGAATTTTTCTTTCTTACAGCAATGCAAGTGATGCCCTTGACAAGTTGAGGTTTTTGAGTGTGACCGAACCTGGTCTTCTTGGGGATGCTGGTGACCTAGAAATTCGAATCAAACCTGACCCTGTCAATGGGACCATCACTATAAGGTAAAGATGTTTAGAAACTATTTACTTTATTAATTCGTGTTTAAGTATATTAAATTGTTCATGAAAGTTTTCTCCTGTTCAAGGGATACTGGAATTGGGATGACCAAAGATGAACTTATAGACTGTCTTGGAACTATTGCCCAGAGTGGTACTTCTAAGTTCTTGAAAGCTCTTAAGGTATTTACTTGGAAGCATTTGTTCAAATCAGATGTTTAGGCACTCTGATGTAATAATGTGTTCAATCTGAAATTTGTGTCCTTTCTTATTATCAGGAAAACAAGGATGTTGGAGCTGACAACAGTTTAATTGGTCAATTTGTAGTTGGTTTCTATTCTGTATTTTTGGTAGCTGAAAGGGTAAAATATCCTTGGTCTCATTTGAAAGTAATTATGGTCAATTCCAGTTTTATGGACTAGCTTCTTCATTTTGTCTCTTGTCCTTTCCATAACTTTTATGCTATTTATAATCTGTCTGATCAGGTGGTAGCCTCCACAAAAAGCCCCAGGTCGGATAAGCATTATGTTTGGGAAGCTGTGGCTGATAGCAGTTCATATGTGATTAGGGAGGAAACTGAACCAGAAAAGCTCTTACCTCGAGGAACACAAATCACACTTTATTTAAAGGTACTCATGGTTTTCCTTTTTCGAGCTGATAACTGGTCTTTCTATCTTAAACTTTCATTCATACACTTTGGAAAAGAAGGTAGGAAGTTCAAATTAGTTTTTCCTCCTATGTCTTGTATATGCTTTTGTTGGTAGGTAATGACTTTCACTCTGTAGTTTCAGTGTATAAACAGTTAAAATAGAGGGAGTACAACATCAAAAGCAATCTGAAACTGTTGTTTATTATTGCAGGAGGAAGATAAGTATGAATTCTCTGAGCCAACCAGGATCCAGAATTTGGTGAAGAACTACTCATAGTTTGTTTCCTTCCCCATCTATGTTTGGCTACAGAAATCAAGAACTGTTGAGGTGTGGGTTTTTTCTTTTGAATTTGCTCCCTCTGAGAAGAACAAACTCTCTCTCTCTCTCTCTCTCTCTGTCTCTCTCTCTCTCCCTCTCTCTCACACACATATACAACCATAAGTTGATATTGTTAGGTGAGTTGTTTTAAAATATTACACTAGAGTTCTCTCTAGCATAGGGTTGCCGTGCGTCTATTTTTGGTAGTTTAGGTTTTCTGCATGGCTGGCTTTCAGCCGCCTGGAGGGGGGCTGGCCGCTCCTTTGCGGCTGTGCTCCAGGCGCAGCCTTCACCCTCATCATCTCCTTGCAAGATCAAGACTGCTGCACAATACCGTGGAGAGCCGGCCGTCCTTTTCTCGGCAGAGGATATTGCAAAGCTTTCTGCTCCTTTCACTTTTGCTGTGGTCGGAAAATTTTCCCATGGCAGGCCAAGTCTAGATGTCACTCGTAAGTCACTCCTGGCGATCGGTTTCAAGTCCACTTTCACTGTCGGTTTGCTAGATCAGAGGCATATCCTCATACGGTTTTGCTTGGAGGAAGATTTCCTTCGGTGCTGGACAAAGGGGTTCTGGAACGTTGCAGAATTCCCAATGCGTGTTTTTAAATGGAGCCCAGATTTTACAGTTTCAAGTGAATCTTCACGAGCCCCTGTCTGGATTGCATTAGAGCATTTACCAATCCATTTTTTTGATAAGGTGTCACTTTTCTCTATTGCCAACACCATTGGCAACCCACTACAAATTGATACCGCAACTGCATCTTTGTCGAGGCCCAGTGTGGCACGCATCTGCGTGGATCTTGATGTCTCACAGGACCTACCCGAGCGTATCTGGATTGGGACAGGCAACTCTGGCTTCTGGCAACGCCTCCTCTACGAGAACCTGCCGCTGTATTGCCCTCTTTGCAATAGACAGGGGCACTCCAGTGATGGCTGTCGACAGCACAAACATCGCAGGAATGGATCCAGGGGCACTCCTCTGACGGCGGCGGCGGTAGCCCAGACCCACGAAGACACGACTGGTGCAAAGCAATCCAAAGCTCCGCAACTAGCGTATCTCATCACCAGAACTGGCCCAAACCAGAAGAATGAAGAACTGGGGCAGCCATCACATGTCTCTATGGCTCGACAGGCGCAGGTGGGCAGCGGTCAGGTTGAGTGCTCTAGTTGCGTGTGCCTAGATGGTGGGCAGGTTGCGGCGGGCCAGGTTGAGGATAGCGGTGCTCCCGCTCCTGTCTTGAAAGTTTCTGCAACCTCTCCAGTCTTGGGTCGTATCTGCGATGATTTGCAAATCCAGCAAGTTGCGCATGAGAAGCTGTCCCCCCAAGGCTCCCTTTCGGATGGGGAGGATTTGCCAGAGGTGGGTGCGCGTGATAGGAAGACACTGGTTGCCTCTTTTCAGCAGTTCAGCAAGGCACTGGGGCCTCGGGTTCAGCAGAAGTTTGCTGAACGGGAGGCAGATGGTTTCACCATGGTACTCTCGCGAAAGGCAAGGAAGAAGCGAGCTACCACCCCTCTGACCCGACAGGTCTTGACACGGCAAGCTGCTAAAGCCATTACGGTACCTTTTCACTCTACCTCCAATGAATAATTTGCTTATTTGGAATATTAGGGGAGCGACGAACAGACTCTCTGTAAGTCGCTTGCGTTTATTAATTCGTGTTCATCAAGTTGCTGTTTTAGTACTCTTAGAGCCTATGGCTGAAGCTTTCAATATTGAAAGCTTGCGGTTGAAGTTATCTTTTGATTTTTGTTTATTTAATCCCTCAAATAAGATCTGGGTCTTTTGGCGGTGTGGTTTTCATTTTAATGTCATGCACAACTCAGAGCAAGTCCTCCATGTCATGGCGGGTCATGACTCTTGGACCGGGACTTTCTTTGCCTCTTTCATTTATGCTAAATGTACAAGGGTGGGAAGGCATGCTCTGTGGTCGGAACTCCGCGCTCTTGCTAGCTCGATCACAAGGCCGTGGTTGGTAGGGGGGGACTTCAATGCTATCCGTACGCTGACAGAGTATACGGGTCGAGCACATCAGGACCTGGGAGCCATTTCTGATTTTAACACAGCAATCTCAGACTGTCATCTTCAGGAGTTGCCTTACTCTGGAAGCTCATATACTTGGTCTGGCGTTCGGTCAGGATCTAGGATATGGAAGCGGTTGGATAGGGTCCTGGCCAATCACCAATGGCTCAGTTTCCTACCAAATACTTCGGTCCAGCATCTAAATCGGGCCACCTCTGATCATACGCCCTTATTGGTGCATCTGCGGGGGGCTGATGCTAGTGCTCCCAAGCCTTTTAAGTTTCAAAATTTCTGGGTTTCTAGCTCGGAGTTTCAATCGACGGTGCAGAGCAATTGGGAACTTCCTACGCAGGGATATGGTATGTACCGGTTGGCTTTCAAGCTAAAACGCTTGAAGGCATGCTTACGCCACTGGAGCAGGCAACATTTTGGCAACATATTTCAGGCTGTTCGGCAGAACGAGTTTGAGGTCCAGCAAAAGGAAATTTTGTTCGAGGCTGCCCCGACGGACGAGGCGAGAGCTGAGCTCCATCGGGCCAAAGGCATCCTATTGCGCAGTCTTCGGGTGGAAGAGGACTACTGGCGTCAAAAGGCCCGCCTACGGTGGTTAAAGGATGGGGATTGCAATACACGCTACTTCCATGCTTCAGTGAGGGAGAAGCGCTCGAAGCTGGCTATACATCGCATTAAGGATGCTGGGGGGAGTTGGCTTGAGGATGAAGACAGCATTGGCCAGGAAGCGGTTGGTTTTTTCCAGAGTCTTCTTACAGCTGAGGAGGTTAGCGACGTGGATGATCTGCTGGTACACGTTCCGCGGCTCGTGACTGAGCATCAAAACGATGTCTTATTGGGGGAGGTAACCATGGAGGAGGTCAAGAGGGTGGTTTTCGACCTCGATAAGGATAGTGCCCCGGGTGTGGATGGATTCACTGGCATTTTTTTCCGTCACTGCTGGAATATCGTAGCTCTTGACATCTTAGCAGCGACTAAGGATTTTTTAGCTGGGACTCCGATCCCAAAAGGAATTGCTAGCACTTTGATTGTCCTAATCCCGAAGAAGCCAAACCCATCTACGTTTGCCGATTTTAGGCCCATTAGCCTGTGCACCTTTGTAAACAAGATTTTTACAAAGGTCCTTGCTAATCGTTTGCAGCCAATCCTCTCGGGCATTGTTTCTGCGGAGCAATCAGCTTTCTGCCCTGGTCGTGATATTGCTGAAAACGTGCTCTTGGCGCAAGAAATGATTGCCTCCATTGACAAGAGGGCACGGGGAAATAACTGCATCTTCAAGCTGGACATGATGAAGGCTTTTGATAGGGTGTCATGGTGGTTCCTACGGCAGCTACTTTGCAAGTTTGGTTTTGACTACCGATTCATTTTGCCTATTTTAAATAACCTCTCCCACAGCTGGTTCTCTGTGTTGGTCAATGGCAGGTCCAAAGGTTTTTTCCAGGCCTCCCGTGGGATTAAGCAAGGCGATCCTCTGTCCCCCCTCCTCTTCATTCTGGCATCTGAGGCTCTAAGTAGGGGACTGAATGCACAGGTCGAGGGGGGCAGAGTGGTTCCCTATGCAACGTCACGTGGTTGCGTTCGGGTCACTCACTTGTCCTTTGCTGACGACATCATCATTTTTTCGCGCGGAGATAGAAGGTCGGTCGGGAATTTGGTTCGGTTCTTAAATTTATACCAAACTGCAACAGGCCAGCGGATTAACAATCACAAGAGTTTATTCATAGCATCGAGGCGGTGTGGAACTGGCCAGATTCGTCGTATTCAACAGATGACTGGTTTCAGGCATGGAACTCTGCCGCTTCCTTATTTGGGATGCAACCTATATGCAGGACGTAGGAAAAAAGAATACTTCCAATTTCTAATCGATAAATTCATTGCTAAACTTGCGGGCTGGCAGAAAAAGATCCTCTCCCAGGGGGGTCGACTCATACTTATTAAGCATGTGCTCTCTGCCATACCTACGCACGTGTTAGCCGTCATGGACCCGCCATCCGGGGTGATAAAGGAGCTGGAACGCCTTATGGCCAATTTTTTCTGGGGGCAGACGGAGCTGGGCCCTAAACATCATTGGCGTTCCTGGAAAAACCTATGTTATCCAGTGGAGGAGGATGGCCTTGGCATACGTTCTTTTAAAAGCATACAAGGGGCTTTCAGCTGCAAACTGTGGTGGCAGTTCCGCCATTCTTCCTCCTTGTGGGCACTATTCATGCGATCCCGTTATAGTGAGGACAATGGGGTAGTCTGTGGAGCATCCAGAGTCTGGCGACGAATGCTGTCCGTTTCTGATATGGTGACGCAGTCCACCCGCTTAATTGAGTTAGACGACAGAGCTAGACCAGCTTGGACCCTCACATCTTCTGGCGATTTCACCATTTCTTTAGCTTGGGACGCTTTGCGGCCCAAAAGAGCTTGCCTTGGATCTAGGAAGTGTGTATGGAGTGCCAGTGCTCCTTGCAAGATTGCTGTCTTTATGTGGAAGCTGCTCAATCGGTATCTCCCTTTCCCTGATGCCCTTCAGCGGTTTGGCCTCCAACTCCCCTCAAAGTGCTCGTTTTGCTTGAATGGAGAGTCTCAAGATCACGTCTTCTCGGAATGCGTTCTAGCATCTCAGGTTTGGAGTTTTTTCGCCAGGGCCATGTGGGTTCCTCAGTCGCCTACGGCCGACACTATCTCCCGTTTACAGCAATGGTGGCTATGTCATCCTCCAGGCTCTGCACGGGGTAAGCTGTGCAAGGTATTGCCGTCGCTAATCTGTTGGGGCCTTTGGAAAGCTAGGAACATGGCGGTGTTTGAGGGCGTTGTTTTAACCCCAACTCAGGTTTGCTGGAATATTCAAACGCTGCTGCATCACTTGTCCCAGGTCCGGCCTTTCGCTCGAGTGACGCAGGATGACGGGGAGCTAGTCCGCTCGGGCTTGTTTCTCCGACTGACGTCACCGAAGCGGATGGCCCCACGCTGGGTCCTTTGGGAATCACCACCTGAGGGGTTTGTAAAATTGAATGTTGATGGCTCATCTCTAGGGAATCCAGGCTCATCTGGTGCGGGAGGTGTGTTTCGTGACTCGGGGGGTAATGTCCTCCGTGGTTTCTCCTATTTTTTGGGCTCAAGGACAAACATGGAAGCGGAGGCCTCGGCATTACTGGAGGCTATGTTGCTCTCCACAGGTTACCACTCTCTGCAAGTTGAAATGGACTCTCAGGTTCTGATGGCTATGGTGAATGACAATGGACGAGTACCTTGGAAGCTATGGAAGACTATCTCACGCATCCAAGCCTTAGCGCTGGGCCGCCAGGTTACCTTCTCTCATGTCTATCGGGAGGCAAACGGGGTGGCTGACGCCCTGGCAAATCTAGCAAGTTCCACGGGTGTCGATCACAGCTTTGGGGCCTCCACCCTCCCGGACTACATACAGGGGCTAGCCCGCCTAGATAAGATGCGAATGCCTTATGTACGGTTGTCTTAGCCCTTCTGGCGAACATCTCAAAACAGAACATCTCTTGTGTCTATTTTTGAATAAATTTGGGAGTGGCGTCCCCCCTCGTGTTCGAGGTTAGCCGGATTAAAAAAAAAAAAAAAAAAGGTGAGTTGTTTTTATATAGGTAATTGGATTGATTTTTTCGTGGATCTGAATTTCTCGTGGAATTAGTGTTTATGAAGCATATCTTACAGAGCATCATAGTTGCTTCTATATCGGAACTATTTCTGTGATGGTCACTGGCTTGTTCTGGTGAAACATTGTTAACAAATGTATACTTGGTTTCAATAGAAATTTAAGGCCCCGTTTGGATTGCAATTTTCCTCAAAAAAATTGTTACATTTTCTGTGAACACATTTCTCTATCACCTTTTTACCTCACATATATCAAATCGCTACAGTAATTTTTCTACAAAAAATCCAGAAAATCCAAACGGGCCCTAACTTTTCCCTGCTTGCTTTTCCTGTCGGTTAAATAATTCTTTCTTCCCTCCAATTTTTCAAACTCATACTCATTATAATAAAATACCAGGTCCTACCTACCTGACACATAGCGTCAGGGCAGAATACCTAGTATTAATCTATGTGCACAATATGTGCACAAACTACCAAGGTTCTGTACATATTTTATTGAAGATGGATACGTTTTCTTTATTGGTGATTGTTTTTAGCAATGCACTATTTCTCAAGGAAATTAAAAGTTTACATTGTTTGAACATTTCCAATACAAATACGTACTAGTAGGATATAAATCTTTAAGAAGAACTTATTATACTTTTTTTTAAAAAATATGTATAAATATATGAATGAATATATACACACACGTGCATATAATTCAACTTAAAAATTTTTAAATTAAAGATATCTACATTCCTAGTCTCTAAAAAAGATTTTTAAACCCAATGCATGGCATATGTTAAGCTTAATGTTAGTTATTGTGCTTTTATGTATATAGCTTACTAAAGTTATTTATTTAATGCATATTTCGCTAAATTATTTGTAAAAAATTTTTTTGAAGACCATACACATAGAATTGAATTGTAATTCCAATGCTTCCAAAAAACATATGTGCTACCACATTATATTTGTTTTAGTGAATTTACTGCTGAAAACAAAATTAAAAATCTAAGCTTCAAAAATTACAATATCACATGAGCAATAACATCTTTTTTTTCGTAAGAAAGATAGTTTGATTAATAGATAAAAGCAATAATGTTAGTTCGCAATTACAAAACGAGGTAAGCAAAAGGCTGTAAAATCATCTTCTAAGAGTTTAGAAATAACATCAGGTTTACAATCTTGGAAGATGAAGTCTTGCTTAGCCATTGTTCCCTTTTTGCCAAAAGATCAACGTACCTATTAGCCTCCCTAAAGACATGATTAATAACGGCCATCTAGAAGCTCTGCAAGACGGTCCTGCAATCAGAAATGATAGGAAAGAATTAGTGAGAAGTGTTAGATTGTTGTTGCATAAGTTCAACAACCACTTTGGCATCCAGTTCTACTAGCAAGTGAGTGATGTTTAGAGACCTTGTTAGCATCAGTCCACCCCTCAAAGCCCAAAGTTTAGCAACAAGATTAGTTGTGACTCCTAGATTTCTGTAGAAACCTCCTATCCATTCCCCCTAGTGGTTTCTAATTAATCCATCCGCTCCTGCTTTTCCGGGGTTCCCTAGGGATGAACCATCTATGTTTAGCTCATAGAAGCCAACTTTCGGAGGTATCCAGTGGATATTTATCTACTGCTTTGATTTAACTGTAAGATCAGTTATTTACTGGTCCTATAAATAAGTACTCTGAAATTACTTTGAGAGTTTCTTTTAATGGATCTGTAGGTGGAAGTAGAGGGTCAAAATTCCCTAATTTCTTAGTTTCCACAGGGACCAGCAGGCAAAAGCTATCACCATAGCCCATGGACAGTGGAAGTAGGGAGAAGTGTTAGAGTTTGTGCAAGCCTCTTTTAGTCGAAAATTAAGGCTCTAGTCTTCTCTTCCCAGGAGCAAAGGAGGAACTCCTAGTTGGCACCAGAGGTACTCAGCAGAGAAGGACATGAAGAGTGTCCTCTATTTGGTTTCTACATCTAGGGCAGGAGTCATCCTAAAGGATGTTTCTTCTCTTGAGATTTTGGTTATTTGCCAGTCTATCTAGACATGCCAGCCAAAGGAAGTGATGCATTCTATTATTTGCTTGGACTTTCCAGGTCCATTTTTGATTAACTTCATTTTGAAATGCCTCATTCTCATTGTAGACGAATTGAATTGAGGATTTCATAGAGAATTGGCCATTAGAATTCAACTTCCATCTAAATAGTATCCTCTTGCTCACAAGAGTTTGATCTTGGATTAGCTTTAATAGCATTTACCACGTCTTCGAGAAGGGTCATAGATATCCCATTTAGATCCAAGGTCAGTTGGTCTCCAAAATTTTGGCAGACCAGCATATCATATTCATCCTCTTGTAATGGGCCAGCTATTACCTTCCTTAAAGCTCCTAGTCCTGTGTAGTCATCAAACCAAAACCTCACAGTTTTGCCATTATTTATTGTCCAGGTTACTCCTTTGTTGTACAAAACCTTCCCCAATTGTAGCCACCTCTTATTTACAAAGCCTTGAGTATTTCTTAACATCAATTGTCTTTGCTTTTTGTCGCCTTCTCATTAACATAATTAGAGCTCAAGGTTTGAGACCATAATTGGTTTTTATTTTTCATGGCCCTCCAATAGTGCCCACTCATGGCAGCACTATTCATGTCACTTGTTTTCTTAATTCCAAGTCCACTCTTAGATTTAGGTTTGGTAACTGTCTCCCATCCTACTAGATGAAGTTTCCTTTTACTCTCAGTAGACCCCCACACAAAGTCCCTTTGGACTCTGTCTATTTCCTTGCATGTGGCTTTGGACAAGGCAATATTTTGAGCATAAGAGGAAGTGATAGCAGCTGTAACTTGTTGGATGATGGTTCTTCGACCAGTGAAAGAGAGAAAGTTAGCTTTCCGTCCAATCAATTTGGTTTGGATTTTATCAATGATAAAGAAGTAGGAACTCTTGGATATCTTGGAGTGGTACAAAGAAATTCCTAGGTACTTACCTAAGTTCTCTGTCCTGGCAATACCCAGTTTGGAGACTATCTCATTTTGAAGATGGAAGGAAGTATTTTTGGAAAAGAAAATTCTAGACATCTCGAAGTTAACAAATAGACCAGACGTCAGACAAAAATCATCCAAAGTATTCCTAGCTGCATCTATGGAAAAGTGTTTACAGCCAGTAAAGAGAAGGATGTCATCTGCGAACATACAGTGGGACAAAAAAGGTTCATTTCTACCAATTTTTTTAAGGATCCACTTCTTTCTCAAGATTTCTTTTTCAATACTGAGAGAAAAGTACTCCATGCAGATTAAGAACAGGTGTGGAGAAATGGAGTACCCTTATCTTAGATCTCTTGAAGGTAAAATCAATTATGATGGAGCTCCGTTAACTAGAATGGCTAATCTAGTGGATGCCACATAGTTCATGATCACATTAATGAGGATTGGGGGAAAACCAAAGTGGATTAAAACTTCTCTGATGAAGCTCCATTCCAACTTATCATAAGCTTCTTCTATTTTCAATGCACAAAAGCCCATTTTTCCAGTCATTGTCCTGAGTTTGAAAATAGTTTCCTGAACAATGAATAAATTATCAGCTCCTCTCCTACCTAGAATGAAACTAGTTTGGGTAGGGGAGATCAAAGAATCCATTATAGGCCTGATCCTATTAACTAGTAATTTAGACAAGATTTTAAAGGATGAATTGCACAAGCTGATGGGTCTATATTGCTTGATGGTTTCAAGATGGTTGGTTTTTGGAATGAGACAAATGAAGGTATCATTTGATACCTTCTGGAATTTTCTCTCCTTTAAAGACACTCTCAATCCACTGGAAAATAGGTTTTTTCACTTCAATCCAAAAAGATTGGAAGAATGCAGGAGGCAATTCATCAGGTCCAAGGGATTTAAAAGGTTTTAAATCTAAGATAGTTTGCTCAACTTCTTTTTAAATTTGGAGCCTCTTGGAGAGCATTCAAGAGGGAGGGCTCAAGGCTTTTTGCAAGAGCAGGAAATTTCTCTGGATCAAGATAGGATAAAACATTGCCAGAAGTATAGAGGTTCTCAAAATATAGTTTGATATGTTTCCTTAGAGCCGCAGGATCATTCATCCAAACACCAGAAGAATTTGTGAGAGAAAAGATTCTATTATTCTTTCTCCTATAAATGGTGATAGTTTGGAGGACTTTTATATTCATATCATTCCCAATCAAGCTATCCACTCTTGATTTCATAGCACAACGATCCTTTTCATTTTTCAGAATGGCATTGTAGTTCTCTTGAAGTTAAGACTCTAAACAAGACAGTTGGTGGGAGAAATTTCTCTATCGGGCTTTTTGGATGCCCAGTTGTCTTGTTAGAATATGTCTCTTTTCATCAAAAATGTTTAAAAGTGGCTCTACTCCACATGGTGATAACTTTGGTGAATTTTTTAATGGTTGAGACTAAAGGAGTAGAGGGTTCCCAAGAGTTTTTGACTACTTCTTTTAGAGAAGGGTGACTTAGCCAGAATTTCTCAAAGTGAAAGATTTTTTCATTCCTGGCCGAATGGATTAAGTTGACCATAATAGGGCAATGGTCAGATTTGAACCTAGGCAAGTGCAAGATAGACATATTAGGGAAACAGTTACTCCAACTAGGAGTATAGAAGGCCCTATCGACCCTTTTAAAGATAAGGTCTCTGCCTCCCTCTCTGTATCTTTTGTTAACCCACGTGAATCTAGGTTCTAAGAGTTCCATATCCATAAGATAACACTCATCTATATAATCCTTAAATATCATGGCATGCCTTTGATTTATCATATTCCTCTCCCCCCCCAACTTATCCAAATTGGAAAGTTTTTCATTAAAATAACCTAAACAGATCCAGGGGAGATTTGAGTTGGCCGCAACTCTTTTGAGATTATCCCATAGAACAAATCTATTATTGAAACAAGGACTAGCATAAATGGCAAATAAGAACTAAGCAGGTGAGTTTAAAGATACTTGAACTACTCATGTATTTCCTGACTGGTTTTGGTTATGATGTTGATTTTGACATCCTGAAGCTTCCAGAGCAGCCAGAGCCCCTCTTTCCTTCCTTCTGTATCTACAATTTCAAAGCCATTGAAGGGCAAGCAGTGGCACATATTCACTGTTGCCTAACCTCCAATCTTAGTTTCAGCAATAATAACCATTGATGGATTGTGAATATCACATAAATCCAACAAGTGGTTTCTGAAAACAGAGCTGGTAGCTCCTCTCATGTTCCATGAGATAATTTTCATCTGGCTAAATTTCATCCAGTGATTTAACCTGGGTAGGTACACTGCCTGTCTCCTCATTATCCTTCCCATTTTCCTGTGGTTCAAGGAATTTGTCAAGTTCTACTTGTGTCTAGATGCATCCAACATTGGCTACATTCTCATTATGTATCCCATATGTAGGCTACATTCTCTGTAAAGGGCTGCTTCCATGTATGATTGGTATCGGTGTAGATAAGACATTGTGATTGAACTTTGGAGAATTGGAAGGATATGGCTCAGTAAGTTTCTCCTTTCATTTATCCTTGCAATTCTGAGTAAAGGAGTTTTTATTCCTCGATAAAAAGTTGAAATCCATTCTTCCTTGGTCTTTTTGCACTGTATTTCCCTGTTGATGTATCCTTCTGAATCCCCTTATGAACCTCTATTTTTGATCCTTCCTTAATTTGTGAATCCTCTATTTGTAGGATTTGGAAAGAGTTCATGTTCTCTACATCAAGAAGGCAACCTTGTTTCTCTTGAGGTTGAGGTCGTATGTCTACTACATCTGTCTTTACACATGAAAGCACAACAATATTTGACTTTAGACCCCATGGTCCCTCAGTCTCCTAAGTCTTCCTTTTTGGGCTTGATTTTTTATTTCCCATTTGCTTTTCAAAGTTTTTTTGAGCCTATTTTGGTTGAAAATCCTTCTTACCATTGAGACCGTTTCTGTGACGCCCCGAAAAAAAATGAGTTTGAAACGCCCGCATTTTCTACATTTTCTTGATTAGAAAATTTTCCAGATAAAGTTTATGAGCAAATATCGTTTTCAAATGATTTTTCTAGTATTGGAGAGTTTTTGAGAAATTAAGAATATATATTGGACGTGGGACCCACTAGTGCGAAAAGTTCGGAAAAATTCGGCCAATAAGGTTAAGTTTCGGATACTGTGTAAAATTTATCGGGTGTTAGGAGATAAGTAGAGGAGGTGATTTGATTGATGTGAGAGGAAAAAGAAAAGATAGGAGTGCATTAATGGAGGTGACAAGTGTCACCATTGTATTGGAAGTAACTTAAGATTTACTATTCATTTTTGTTGACATTTTGACCAATTGGTTAAATATCCTAAAATGAACCAAAATTCATTCATTTCTTACCTTCTTGGTGGCCGGCCCTCTTGAGCTAAAAAGGAAGAGAAAACTCTTCAAAATCTTGGTAACTACCTAGCTCAAATCATCCAACCAAGTGCTTGATCAAGTTTCTACTCCATAAACTCTATCCCTTTGGTGCTAGTGAGTGGTTTAGTGAAGCTTGTTTGAAGAGCTAAGGTGGCCAACATCTCTACCTCTCTTGTTACTAGGTGAGTGGTGTGTGAATTTACTCTTACACCTAATGATGTTGAATTTATGCCTAATGGTGGCTATAGAGTTGGAAATTGTGGTTTATTGCTTGCTTATGGATGATATGGTGAAGTTTTTATTTTTTTTGAGGAATTTTCTGGTTTAATGTGATCTTGATATTGTGGTTGTTTATGATGGTTGGTAATAAGGGGTTATGACTCTAGTGGATGTAAATGATTGGCAATTGCAATCAATTTTGGATTTGGAAGGAATTCTGGAAAATTAGGGTTCTTGGTTCTTCATTCTGTCCGAAATTTTAGGTCATAGATAGAGGCCGAATTGGCCTTGGATCAAAACATTAAAGTTGTAGGTATTGATGTGTTTGAGGTGCCTACAAAATTTCAGGTCATTTGGAGTAGTGTAGAGTGAGATATGTCGATTTTACTGTTGCTGTTCTGGGTGATCAGAATGTGCGAACTGCGCTTGTAATCGTCTGTTTTGACTGGAATTGTTTTGGATTTGGATGTTGGTGTCTTCTGATGCAATGTATCTTGATGTCTTAGCTACCACATGCCTTTGGAATTTTTGCATTTGGACCTGTATAGACTGAGTTGGACTAATTACAGCATAGTGTGATTTGTAAACCTGCAATTACGGTTCTGGTTTGGTATTTTGCATATTTGACCTAGTTGTGCTAGGATTTGGACTGAGTGACCTTCTACATTGTTGTAGCCCTATCTCTTAGCTTCAAAATGGTGGGTCTTACACCCTAATCCTATAATCGTAGTGCAAGTTGTGCCATTACCGCAAAATGACGTCAAAACTGTTTTCTGGTTTTGAGCTTAACTTTCATTTCCGGACTTTTCCCTAGCTTGACCTGTCTTTGTACTACTTGGAGCTTGCTGAATGGCTATTGGATGAACTTGTTGTTGTGTGTGTACCTTTGGGACTGGCTAAGGAAATAATGAAGCCATGATGGCTGGAAAAGTAAAGAAATTCAGGGGAAGTGCTGTCCGAACTTTGAAGGAACTCGTTTGCATTGAGTTTGTGATTTAAGACTTGGATTTGAGCAAGGCAATGTTATATGCTGGATGATTTCTGAGCCATGGAGGTGAGTGACCCTAAACTATTTCCAAAGTACTTGTGAAATATTTCTTACATTATTTACTTTTGAACTGTTTTCTTGCATATCATGCGTGTTTATATGAAAGTGTTCCTTGTTTGATATATTTCCTTGACTTCATGACTTGTATTATTGATTGATACCGTGTTACGTGCATTGAATGATTTCCAAAACGAGCTTTCTAGGCGAGTGTGTATTTTATCGCACTCGACCTAAATCAATGTGAAATTTTCATGATAAATGATTAAATGCTACTTGCGCATGAATGTAAGCCTTATGGGCTGAACTAGCCATTGCCCCTTGTTACCGGTCGTCTCGAGCCAGAAGCGGACTCGGTCGGGCGACTAGGAACTTGGGTGAACGTTTCGGTATACTCGAGTATTACCTTGTAGGTTGGTGGAGCCTGGCCAAAAGCCAGGGACGGGGTGAATGAATGCACGAATGAAACCAAAAATGCAATGAAATGGCAGGAGAACGAACGTATCCTTCTCATGAATGTTACTATCGCTTTTCATTGTACATGTTTCTTGAATTATTGATACTCCATATTTAATGTTTTGTAAATGTTGAAATTGTTTCTGGACTTATCATTTGATTTGAATTGAACATCATTGAAATGAACTATAGTTCAACCGATTTGATTACTGATTTTACTGGTTACTCGCTGAGCTTCTAGCTCACCCCAAAAATGTTTTATTCCCCTCCACAGGGCTCAAGGCGAAGGAAGGGCTTGTAGTGCTTAATCATGGATTATCTCATGTATGGACTAAATTTGGATTTCCTTTTGTGTAATCGTTCATATTGGGATTGTATTGAACGTTTTGAACGTTTAGAATTGCTTGGATGTGTAATAGTCTAGATTTGGACTTCCTCCTGTATAATAGTTGTGATCAAGGATCAGAGTGGCGCAGTGGAAGCGTGGACGCTTCGCTTTTGATATGTAAATGTTGGAATATTTGATTTATATTTGAGATTGTATCTTGAAATTCAATTGAGGATTGTAGTGAACGACTGAGTCCCGGCGAGAGCTGGGCAGGCGGCCCGCCGAACCCTTTGGTTCGCCTTAGGGGGAGGTGGGGTCGTTACAGGTGGTATCAGAGCTTAGGCTTCAGATCTCTGTAGTGTATCCTAGACTTGAAGTTTAGGATGCCGGACTGTGGGTTTGAATTGACTCTTGAGAGATTTTTGCGGGATGTCTTGACTTGATTGGTACAAGAGGGAATGTCGAGGACGACATTCTTTTAAGGAGGGGAGATTGTGACGCCCCGAAAAAAAATGAGTTTGAAACGCCCGCATTTTCTACATTTTCTTGATTAGAAAATTTTCCAGATAAAGTTTATGAGCAAATATCGTTTTCAAATGATTTTTCTAGTATTGGAGAGTTTTTGAGAAATTAAGAATATATATTGGACGTGGGACCCACTAGTGCGAAAAGTTCGGAAAAATTCGGCCAATAAGGTTAAGTTTCGGATACTGTGTAAAATTTATCGGGTGTTAGGAGATAAGTAGAGGAGGTGATTTGATTGATGTGAGAGGAAAAAGAAAAGATAGGAGTGCATTAATGGAGGTGACAAGTGTCACCATTGTATTGGAAGTAACTTAAGATTTACTATTCATTTTTGTTGACATTTTGACCAATTGGTTAAATATCCTAAAATGAACCAAAATTCATTCATTTCTTACCTTCTTGGTGGCCGGCCCTCTTGAGCTAAAAAGGAAGAGAAAACTCTTCAAAATCTTGGTAACTACCTAGCTCAAATCATCCAACCAAGTGCTTGATCAAGTTTCTACTCCATAAACTCTATCCCTTTGGTGCTAGTGAGTGGTTTAGTGAAGCTTGTTTGAAGAGCTAAGGTGGCCAACATCTCTACCTCTCTTGTTACTAGGTGAGTGGTGTGTGAATTTACTCTTACACCTAATGATGTTGAATTTATGCCTAATGGTGGCTATAGAGTTGGAAATTGTGGTTTATTGCTTGCTTATGGATGATATGGTGAAGTTTTTATTTTTTTGAGGAATTTTCTGGTTTAATGTGATCTTGATATTGTGGTTGTTTATGATGGTTGGTAATAAGGGGTTATGACTCTAGTGGATGTAAATGATTGGCAATTGCAATCAATTTTGGATTTGGAAGGAATTCTGGAAAATTAGGGTTCTTGGTTCTTCATTCTGTCCGAAATTTTAGGTCATAGATAGAGGCCGAATTGGCCTTGGATCAAAACATTAAAGTTGTAGGTATTGATGTGTTTGAGGTGCCTACAAAATTTCAGGTCATTTGGAGTAGTGTAGAGTGAGATATGTCGATTTTACTGTTGCTGTTCTGGGTGATCAGAATGTGCGAACTGCGCTTGTAATCGTCTGTTTTGACTGGAATTGTTTTGGATTTGGATGTTGGTGTCTTCTGATGCAATGTATCTTGATGTCTTAGCTACCACATGCCTTTGGAATTTTTGCATTTGGACCTGTATAGACTGAGTTGGACTAATTACAGCATAGTGTGATTTGTAAACCTGCAATTACGGTTCTGGTTTGGTATTTTGCATATTTGACCTAGTTGTGCTAGGATTTGGACTGAGTGACCTTCTACATTGTTGTAGCCCTATCTCTTAGCTTCAAAATGGTGGGTCTTACACCCTAATCCTATAATCGTAGTGCAAGTTGTGCCATTACCGCAAAATGACGTCAAAACTGTTTTCTGGTTTTGAGCTTAACTTTCATTTCCGGACTTTTCCCTAGCTTGACCTGTCTTTGTACTACTTGGAGCTTGCTGAATGGCTATTGGATGAACTTGTTGTTGTGTGTGTACCTTTGGGACTGGCTAAGGAAATAATGAAGCCATGATGGCTGGAAAAGTAAAGAAATTCAGGGGAAGTGCTGTCCGAACTTTGAAGGAACTCGTTTGCATTGAGTTTGTGATTTAAGACTTGGATTTGAGCAAGGCAATGTTATATGCTGGATGATTTCTGAGCCATGGAGGTGAGTGACCCTAAACTATTTCCAAAGTACTTGTGAAATATTTCTTACATTATTTACTTTTGAACTGTTTTCTTGCATATCATGCGTGTTTATATGAAAGTGTTCCTTGTTTGATATATTTCCTTGACTTCATGACTTGTATTATTGATTGATACCGTGTTACGTGCATTGAATGATTTCCAAAACGAGCTTTCTAGGCGAGTGTGTATTTTATCGCACTCGACCTAAATCAATGTGAAATTTTCATGATAAATGATTAAATGCTACTTGCGCATGAATGTAAGCCTTATGGGCTGAACTGGCCATTGCCCCTTGTTACCGGTCGTCTCGAGCCAGAAGCGGACTCGGTCGGGCGACTAGGAACTTGGGTGAACGTTTCGGTATACTCGAGTATTACCTTGTAGGTTGGTGGAGCCTGGCCAAAAGCCAGGGACGGGGTGAATGAATGCACGAATGAAACCAAAAATGCAATGAAATGGCAGGAGAACGAACGTATCCTTCTCATGAATGTTACTATCGCTTTTCATTGTACATGTTTCTTGAATTATTGATACTCCATATTTAATGTTTTGTAAATGTTGAAATTGTTTCTGGACTTATCATTTGATTTGAATTGAACATCATTGAAATGAACTATAGTTCAACCGATTTGATTACTGATTTTACTGGTTACTCGCTGAGCTTCTAGCTCACCCCAAAAATGTTTTATTCCCCTCCACAGGGCTCAAGGCGAAGGAAGGGCTTGTAGTGCTTAATCATGGATTATCTCATGTATGGACTAAATTTGGATTTCCTTTTGTGTAATCGTTCATATTGGATTGTATTGAACGTTTTGAACGTTTAGAATTGCTTGGATGTGTAATAGTCTAGATTTGGACTTCCTCCTGTATAATAGTTGTGATCAAGGATCAGAGTGGCGCAGTGGAAGCGTGGACGCTTCGCTTTTGATATGTAAATGTTGGAATATTTGATTTATATTTGAGATTGTATCTTGAAATTCAATTGAGGATTGTAGTGAACGACTGAGTCCCGGCGAGAGCTGGGCAGGCGGCCCGCCGAACCCTTTGGTTCGCCTTAGGGGGAGGTGGGGTCGTTACAGTTTCCACATGGTTTTTGAGCTACTTGCCAAGCTTGTTTCTTGATGAAAGAACAGAAATGTTTCTCTTGAGACCGATTCCACATGGCAACCTTGTTTCTCTTAAGGTTAGAGTCGTATGTCTACTACATCTGTCTTTGCATGTGAAAGCATAGTAATGTTTGACTTTAGACCTCATGGTCCCTTGGTCTCCCAAGTCTTCCTTTTTGGGCTTGATTTTTGAATTCCCATTTGCTTTTCAAAGTTTTTTTGAGCTCATTTTGGTTGAAAATCCTTCTTACCATTGAGACCGATTCCACATGGCTTTTGAGCTACTTGCCCCAAGCTCCAGGGTCCTAGACACCTCTGACTTGGGTGAGGTGACTCAGTTGGTTGTTCCTTCTGAGTTCATGACCATGTTCTCTTGGTCTTTTTCATTGATTATAGACAGAACAATCCTTCTCCATGTGGCCTGCTCTTCCACATATGTTGAAGATATTCATCCCCTCGTACTGTAAAATGTGGATTAAATCATCTATTTCATTGGCCTGGATCACTAGTTTGTTGAGGTCTATTTGAATGCATATTCAAGCAAAACGTCCTTTGGCGAAGGCAACTGTTACTACATCTATCTTCAGTAAGGTGCCTATGGAATCTTCTACCCTTCTGAGGAAGTTGAAGTCAAAGTATTCAATAGGTAATCTCGGGAGTCGTATCCATACTGTCATGAGAGATATGTTATCTTTCTTCGGGAGAAAATTTGGTTGCCACAATCTTACCATAAGAAAATGACTATTGATAAACCACTGACCCCGATTTACTACTTTCTAGAAGTCCTAATGATCTGCAAATCGATCAATGAAGTAGTCTAGTCCAAGATCCAATATATCTATTTTTCCGTAGGGTTTCCATAGGTTTCTTACTTTTTGATATATGAATTTGAACCCAAAGCTTCTCCCGATGGTCTTGATGATAATAGCCTATTTCCATGGCAATCTCATACAATTCCTTTCTTCCTCTGTAAGCGCAATCTTTGACATCTTGTTGAAGGAAAGGGCTTGCTGACCGGTCCTAACTTTATCTAGATTCTTTTCAGCAAGTTTAGTTTGTAGTGCTGAATTTGCTTCTGAGATGGGTAGGGCTTGGAGATATTGAGTTTGAGTGAATTCTACATGGATCAGTTGGTTTTTTAGGAGGGTTTGTTTGTAAGAAGGCTTATTTTCTTACTGGCTCTTCATGGGAGAATTTGGTTCCGAGATAATGGAGGGTTTTGGTAGTGTAGGAATGTTGGTTGGAGGGGAAGCGATTCCCGGTGATGGGAGGTTTTGGAGTTCTGGTTGATCACTTTTTTCACGAGTCATGACTTCTCCCGCAGTTCGTCATAGATTTATGGAGGCTAACTTGAGGAAGGGAGTTTAGCAGCAGCAGCAGCAGCCGCCCTTAATAACATCTTTTTTCCAAAACATACTTATACAAGATGATGATGGTATGTTGCCAAGCTAGTGTGTGGGGAAGACATGGGCTCAGATTCAAATTAGTTTAGTATTGCTAACGGGTCATTTTTCTACTTCTTTTTTGCCTTTGAGTTTTTAACAATTTGCTATCAATTCCTATTTACGAAATTAGCAATAGTTGAACTTTTCTTTTGAATAATCAATCTTTGGGTTCCATCATCCAAATTTTTCCAAAAACTTTCCTCACAAAAGTGGGAAGAAATGGGAGGAAAACTCCACTAAACCTTTGTAAACTTAGTCAAAATGTCAGATTTACTGATGACATGTGAAATAATAAAATCATAATGCTCAATGTCTAAAATAGTTTCTCTTTTTTTCTTAAACTATCAGTCAACTTGAGAAGAAAATCATATCTTTTCTCTCACTTTCTCCTCTTTCATAACTTATCCTTTCATTATTTTTCCCTCTTATCTCCTAAATCCCAAACTAAACCTTAATATTTCCTTTATTCCCTCGAAAGCAAATGTCCAAAAGGGCAAAGGCCAATCATACACCCACAACAACACAAAGTTACGAACTACTTGATTCTTAATTGGTAAGATTTTGAAACCCATCTTACTCATTAAGTCGAAAAAGTTATTGGATGAAAGGTTAATGGTTTGATCTTTGTACTAATCATTATTGACCCATAATGTCATAATTATTCAAAAAAATTAAATCATGAAAAAGATGAGTAAAAAAGAAAATAAAAAAGAATACACTAACAATTCAAGAAGAGTATGAACAATATGTGGATATATTTTTTGACAAAAAAAGTTAGAGAAATTGACAAATAAACTATTAGATGGTAAAAAAAGTAGAAAAAAAAAAAAGAAAGTATGTGTGAGTAATAAATGTACAAATATTTATTGTGAAATAATTAAAAACAATGTTGCATTGGTAATTCGTTGTCACTTAATCCAAATTGTCATTTACTATGAAAATTTAACCAAATTTGAAAGCTGTGATATTAATAACATCAAAAAGTAATGAATCACCTGATTCACCTAAAACCATTCTGATTCAATGGTCAGTAATTGCAGGGATGGAGAACAATTTAGGGTAGTCTACCGCATCCTAACAATTCGAAGGGGGAAGAGATCTGGCTGGACCGAATAGCAAACCGTCGATGGTTCAATAATTGAACCGAAGAATACAATTAAGTCTGAATGGCATATCGTCTCTTATCAATTCGAGGGGGATCCGACTGGACCGAACAGCAAACCGTCAACGATCATCTGTCCGGTCCGAGTTCTAAAACGAAGCTCCACCACCTCTAAACCCCCACACCCCACTTTCGATCTCAGTACTCTCTCTCCCTTAAACCCTAAAACCCTAAGGCCCTGCCCCCATTTTCGTTTTCTCATTTTCTCTCTAATTTTCCAGTGAGAACATGACTAGCATCCTTGTACTTAGGAAATCCTCCGTTTCTTCCTCAGCCAGACTCGCCCTTTCTGCCGTATCCCATCTCTTCTCCTCCTCCTCCTCCCCCTCCCCCTCTCCAATAATCAATGGTGATCGGACTCGAATTTCCAGAGATGCCCTCCTTCACGTTCACAACTTTACCACTACCGCAGCGGGTGGTGGTAGTAGCGGAGTACGGCCGCCGTTTTCGACAGCAATAAGGGGGTTTCATGCGGGTCGGCCTTTGAGGGCTGCCGGGTTCGCGGTCACGGCGGATTTCTCTGATGATGAGAAGAAATCGGCCGGTCGTCTTGGGGGTAGTAGTGCTGATGCTGATGGGCTTGAGATTTCGAAGCTTGGGATTGCCAATGACATCGTCTCTGCTCTGGCCAGAAAGGGCATCACTAAACTCTTTCCTATTCAGGTAGACCACAGTTTCTTGCAGGAGGGTCTTACTTTTGCAGCTCAACAATCATTTGGTTGATGATTAGACAATTTTTTTTCTTATAATGATATTAATCATTTGCTTGATTTCCTAATCATTTGGAAAGACAAACAAGATTAACCAATATAAAAAGGAGCCCTTTTAGTTAATTTGCTGACAAAAATGTAACTTTTGATGTTCGTTACAGAGAGCTGTTCTGGAACCAGCAATGCAAGGCCGTGATATGATAGGCCGTGCTAGGACAGGGACCGGGAAGACCCTTGCTTTTGGCATCCCTATTTTGGATAAGATAATCCGTTTCAATGAAAAGCATGGGTGAGTTGTAAAAATGCTCCTTTTTTCCTTTATACCGTGATTTACCAACAAGCAACATTGACAATTGTATTCCTCACTTCTTGTAAATGTACAGACGTGGGAGGAATCCTTTGGCAATAGTCCTTGCCCCTACTCGAGAACTTGCTCGCCAGGTGGATAAGGAGTTTTATGAGTCTGCACCTAGCCTGGATACGCTTTGTGTTTATGGTGGTACACCCATTTCCAGCCAAATGAGCACCCTTGATCGCGGTGTTGATGTTGTGGTGGGCACCCCTGGGAGGGTGATTGATTTGATTAAAAGGGGTGCTTTGAATTTATCCGAAATTCAGTTTGTTGTTCTTGATGAGGCTGATCAGATGCTTAACGTGGGATTTGCTGAAGATGTCGAGACAATCTTGGAAAATATTCGGCAAGAGCATCAAACCATGATGTTCTCAGCTACAATGCCGGGTTGGATTATGAAAATAACTCGGAAATTTCTGAAAAATCCAGTGGAAATTGATCTTGTTAGTATGCTGATTAAATTTGTGTTTTCGTTTGTTTTGGTTTGTTCTGTGAATGCCACTTGTAATTCCTGCTCAAGATTGTGATGAAAAAAATACATGTTGCAGGTTGGAGACTCTGACCAGAAATTAGCTGAAGGAATTTCTTTGTTTGCAATTGCATCAGAGATGCATCAGAAACCTTCTATTCTTGGACCTCTAATAACAGTATTAACCGATACTCTCATACTTCTGTCGTTATGATTTTGGTCTTTTTTCTTGTTATTCCGTTTGTTTTGCGTTCTTCTGATCTTTAGCTGTTCCAGCATGGAAGAATCTGGGCAAAGTCCTGAATTTGATAGCTTTGACCTTTGCGGATGATGGTGTTATTTTTTGTTTTCAGGAGCATGCTAAAGGCGGTAAATGCATCGTTTTTACTCAAACTAAACGTGATGCAGACCGTTTGGCATATTCTATGCAAAGAAACTTAAGATGTGAAGCTTTGCATGGAGATATTTCTCAGAATCAGAGGGAAAGAACTTTGTCCGGGTTCCGAGATGGCCGCTTCAATGTTCTTGTGGCCACTGATGTTGCGGCACGGGGCCTTGATGTGCCTAACGTAGATTTGGTCAGTCCTCTTTCCTTTTGTTTTCTTTCCCCATAAAAAATATTTTCCAAAAATGGTGTGTTTTATGCATCGGGATTTTAACTTCCAGAAATATGACCAGGAGCAGAAAGTATTGTTCGCAGAAAATTGGAGACCATCACCAACTAAAATATATTCTTTGTAAAAGATTGTAACTACTTTTTTTGTCATGCTTCTGCATTTCAATTTAGGTTATGATGGGAGGGCTTAGTAAGCAAGTGCTAACAAGGAAATACAAATTGCTCCTGTTTTGATTTTACTTTGGAAAGTAGCATAAGGAAGAACTTTGAATTAAAAGAGTCAAAAACTTTTGAAAGACCGCCTAAGAAGGGGAACAAGGACTTTGTAAAGGTCAGAGCCTTGGAAGAAAGGGAGCAAGAGCTTAGGAAAAGGGGAAAAAACTGAAGAGATTGTGTGGGTAATTTGAGTACTTAGAAAGAGTTACAAACAGACCAGTTACGCAAAAGACAGAACACAATGTATGGTACCTCTGTTAGAGACAAGATAAGACTTGAGGAGTAAGACCACCTTCTACTTCCCGAAGTCATTTACAAGTTTGCTGTTCCCAGTCTATATTTTTCAATGAGTTAAACATGAGTACCCAAAGTGAGTCTTACAGGCTGATTAAAGTCTGTCAATGTTATCCTTGGTTATAGCCATGATAAACTACCAAGGTTGTTTGGCTATCCTGTAGCAGTCTGGAGGGAATACGCCACAAATAGCACAAGGCAAATATCCTGGCATGGCCCTTCCCAGAGGTTTGACATGTCTGTGTGCATTATTACATTCCATACATTCCAACAGCTCAGGAGGGCAGCAGGGAAGGGTTGGTGTGGGTGTTAGCTGCTATCATGATAGCAAAGGGTATAAATATCGATGAAGTTTCTTGATTTTGCTCTTCTCTTGTCCATCCTTGAGTCATTCTAGTGGCATGTTATTCATGCGATATACTTCTGGTTGTTCAGTGGGCTGCCAATGAACATTAAAAATGGGTATTTTTTTTAAATGTTTGGCTAGATAGCATATTGTTCTCAAACTCATTCTTGAGGTAATAGAATTTGTTTAGTTATGAAAGAAATGTGGGCATGATGGCATGACACTTTTTCTATGCCTTTTTCGCCCTCTTTTTTTCGTTTTTCTCTGTGGGCATTGTCTTCTAGATGGATGATTACAATGCTATTTGTTCTGTCTCTGCAGCTCTAATGATATTTCAAATTTACCTATTTCTGGAATTGTATTTGTAAGGAAGCATTAGGATTTGTTTAACATTCCTTGGACTATCATTGTAATTGAAGGCTTCTACTTGGATTCAAGCATTCGTTTGCCTTCCAAGCTCCTAACATCAAGTTTTGGTGGGTCTATTTCATTAGAACTTACTAGGAAAGCTGTTAATGCAGTGCTTGGTAGAACTTTCTGTTTTGGTATGTATACAAAACTGATTTTGGATGATCAGGTATTTTACTTTGTCCGTCTTGGTTTGTGTTTAGTGTACTGTACATGACATTAACTTTGGTATGTCGTTGCTGCTACTGTGAGCAGTTTGAAGTCCCTTCTATACAATCTTGGGATGTTTCCCCCAATTGCTGCTTAATCATATCTCAAGTGTGTCATCCTAGTTTTCTTGTGTACCAATCTACCTAAGGTCACAAATAGTTTTTGCTCTGCAGGTGATTCATTATGAGCTCCCAAATTCTTCAGAGATCTTCGTGCATAGGTCTGGTCGAACAGGACGTGCAGGGAAGAAAGGAACTGCTATTCTCATTTACTCTTCAAACCAGTATAGAGATGTTAAGACTATTGAGCGGGACGTAGGGTCCAGATTCACAGAGGTACTTGTTGTGTTTTTTGGTGATGTTGCAATTAAGTTTCCAGTTTGTTGAAGTTTACTGCCTGGATATTGCAGTTGTACGCAAAAGCAACATTGGATGTGAATTGGCGAGTCTCCTAACTAGTTTCATTCAGTTTATAGTTCATATCTTAAGAGAGAATTTGTATTTGGCTAATAAATACGAACCCTGTTTTCTTATTTGCAGTCAAAGTTACTTCCAGAATTCAAATTACAAATTGGCTGCAAGTTTTTTAAGTTTGTTGATAGAGTGACTTCCTACAATTAGATGTAGTTCTGTATAAAAGTATTGTTAATGGTACCGTGATTATTGCTAATGGCACTCCATCTGCTATTAATTTTTTGCAATTACACATTAAGAAAATGGAGTGCCATTAGCATTAGCACTCTGTAAAATTGCCGCAAACTTATTTGAATTCGTTGGATGAGAACTTTATTATTATTATTTTTTAATTTGGAATTGGGATGAGAACTTCTTAGTGGACTCAAATAAAAATGGGTTAAGACTAATACTGTGTAGGATTGCTTGTGTTGGTATACCTGGATAGTGTTAAACATGTGTGTGATGTTGAAGAGCTCAAACCTCATTGAACTGGCTAATGACATTCAACTTCTTGTCATACCAGTAAACTTATATGTGATTGCTCTGACAATTAACTGCTCAAACAAGATTACAATGCTATTGATTCATGTGTTTTGTGAAACTCTTTTTTCATTTTGTAACTAAGACGGGGAATAATTAAATATGTTGGCAGTAGGAAGAAGGTATATAGGATGTTGTATATGGTGTTTTCAATATGTGGATTTCCTATCTTCCTACCATCATCCCAATGGCATAAAATGTTTACATCTAAGTGCAAATATAATTAGCACTAACAAGGTTTGGTTGTTTATGTTGCTATTGCAAAGCTTCCAAGAATTGCTACTGAGGGTGGGTCATCGGACATGTTTGATGACTTTGGACGTGGTGGTGATCGCTTTGGCTCCTTCGGAAGCATGGGCGGTGGTCGTGGTTCAAGTTTTGGTCGATCTGGGAGCTTTGGTAATTCTGGGAGTGGCCGTTTTGGTGGATATGGTGGGTCCTCCTCTGGTAGACCAGGTGGTTTTAGCGGATATGGTTCACGTGGTGGATCTGGTGGTCCTAATTCCCGTCAGTCAGGCAATTTTGGCGGGCTTGGATCTAGCCGTCCAGGTGGTTTCGGCAATCAGAGAGGTTCAGATCGCACAGGTAGCTTTGGAGGTTCTGGTCTTAATAGCAGCAGATTTGGTGATACAAGTTCTGGTCAGGGTCGTTCAGGAGGGTCTGATCCTTCTGGTGATGACATGAATTTTGATAATCAGAAGTCTGGGAGAAAATTTTTCTAACTTCAGTATGAGGTAATTTTGGTTCTCCCTTCCTGCCAGCCTCTATCCTCCGTGTTCAGTTGTATCTGACCCAGAAGATGTATTTACCTCTAAGAAGCTGAATATTAGCTGTTCAGTTAGTTAGTTGTCACACCTACTATCTGGACATCCAAATGAAATGACAATGTACAAGACAAGTAATATTTTGATCGTGCATTGTTATGCTTGACAAACTGCTGATTTCTTTTCTAGTGTTGTCTGGCTCTAGCATCATGAAACTAAGTTTTAACCAATATACACATTACAGGCATGTAGTTAAAGCAAAGAGTGCAGGCAAAAGGGCATCCCTTCTTAGCCTGTTTAGTGCATTAAAGCAGTGATAGACAATATTACAGCTGAAGTGCTGAAATTGTAGGTTGCAGTCTAGTGCCACCTTGTGTGGATTTCTGACAAGTCATTCAGTTTTCATTGCTTGTATTTGATGCACCCTCCTTTTATTTTATTGCTATAGGGTTTTATTTGTTGCTCTCTCATGGATGAGAAGATTAGAGAAGATAGCTACGGTGGATTGACTGTCAGGTGGGCCGAAGGTTTAAAGTCCATTTTGTGGCACATTGGCATTACCTCTCAGCCCAGGTTTACAGTACCAATTCTACTATACTAGTATTTATTGTGCTTGAATATCATTAGATAATTAACCCACCACCTATTATTATTATTGCATAGAAAAGTTCCCATGTGTAATATATTTTAGCCAATCGAAGGTCGTTCTTTTTCCTTTTTCAAAGATCGCATTGTTATCCTTGTTTATATTTTTTTCATTAGTCATGATTCCTGTCAAAAGTAAGTCAAAGTGCTTGAAATATTTGCTTTCCATTTCCTTGCAAAAATTATTGCCTACTGCAGCTGCTAACGCATACATAATGCCATTGTGCTGACTTCTATTTGAAGTTGATTTTTTTCTTTTTTTGGTTTTCTAATAAAAGCTTGAAGTTGCTATTTTGATACATGTTTCATTCAGTTCATATTTTTGCAACTGCTACCTCCCCTCCCAGAAAAAGAAAAAAGAAAGTGTATTTGTAACTGCTGCTCCTTAATAGGAAATTGCACACTCCGGAACCCCACTTCAAAGTAATCTGGGTGGATTTGAAGGAATATATTTCAATTCCCGTGGGTCAAGGTGTTTGACCTCTTGAATCATGGTTGCCAATTGTTAGCAAAAATGATTTTCAAGTGCACTTCGTCTTTAAGCATGAGTTTGTATCAGGATGGAGATACTGGTGTTCTACTTTCACTAAGCATAGCAGGAAGAAATTCGCTTGCAAACAATAGTGCGTTAACCTAGGGGTCAAGCAAACAATATATATGTATTTGTCACCATCACATGTATATTTGTTAGGCCAAAACTTACGCCTGAACCCCCTCACAATGTAAAATTTTCCTGCAAAATTCTATTCGAAATAGTATACTAATCCCACAGCCCACAGGCGTTGTAGATAATAATAAAAAAAAAGGATAATTGCAAGGCCAAACTGCAAAGAAACACAAGGAATCAGTTGGGACCTTGTGTGATTTTCTATTAGAGGGTCGTTTGGCCTACTGTCGTATCTAGCTGATAAATTTATTTGGTTTTTAGTGGTAGGAGCCAACTGCATGGTTTTATTGTCCAAATGTTATTGTTTGTGGATTTCAACATAATTTACTCCATGTTTGTTTCTTCTTCTTCTTCTTATTCTTCTTTTAAAAAGCTTAATTTAGTTAAAATGGTTGTCTTGCGTATAATTTATTTAAGGAAGTTTTGTCTTGCTATGGATACCTAAACGCAAAGAATGAAAGAAATAGACACAAAAGAATAAGAAGTAAATGGTAGAGAGACATATGTTGACACCTTGCGAAATGGATTAAGAGTGTATTATTTGGTGAGAGGATCAACGCAAAGATCCTTTTAGCACTCTAAAATCTTGTGTATTCGGACAATTATTTCATTGGGTTTGAAGTCCCTTTCTCATTCTTCTCTTAGCCGGCTCAGAATATCCTAGTTTTTTTGGATAAAAGATGAATTAAACTATTCAATATTCGAATCGAACTCGATTTGGTAAAATTTTGTCCGAGTTTGGTTCATCAAATTTGAGCAGCATTTTGTGTTTAATAAAATTCAATTTTAATAAAAAGTTCGTTCAAAGTCGGTTCAACAAACTTGAATAAAATTTCAAGTTCTTTAAAATAATTAAACAAGTTTGAACATTAGAATATTTGATTCGATTAGTCTCGTTTTAAATACCTATTATCTTCTCTTTTTTTTTAATTAACACAATATATTTTATTCTACAATTAATTTTACTTTATATAAGAGGGATCTAAAGAGTTCAAAAGAGAATTCGGAGAAAATTGAACCATCATCGCTCCAAACGAGTACCTATGCACCTACCGGTGAAATTTTCAAGAAAGTTTGGAGTGCATACTGGTGAAATTTTCAAGAAAGTTTGGATATTTAAAATGCATACGTCCAAGTAGAATTTTAAAACTCTTTTGGAATTTTAAAACTCTTTTGGTAACCAAACAGTTGGTTTTATGCCCTTTCATCTAATTACTTTAGAAGTAGTTGATTTTAAAAAATAAATTGTTAAAATCAACACTTAGCCTGATAACAATACTAATAAAGTTGACCAAACCAGACCGACCATAATATTTGAACCAAAACAAACATAATGTTCG
This sequence comes from Coffea eugenioides, assembly GCF_003713205.1. Taxonomy (NCBI): domain Eukaryota; kingdom Viridiplantae; phylum Streptophyta; class Magnoliopsida; order Gentianales; family Rubiaceae; genus Coffea; species Coffea eugenioides. The sequence goes on from NC_040039.1 coordinate 3,356,933, forward strand.
TAGAAGAATTACCTAAAAATTACTCATGACCAAGAAGGAAAAAAAAATGCTAAACTCAACAAGATCATCATTTTTGCGTCTGCAGCAAGAACCCCAATTCCGTCTTTCTTGCACAAGAGTTGATGTACACTTTCTACAAATAGAGCATCCTTTTGACGGCGAGAAATATGGTGGGTCTTGTGGTAAGCCAAAAGGCGGCAGTTCATCCTGGTCTTGGTTGTCGTCTGAGAGATTTTTTCCCAATACTATAATCAACGTGCATTTGTTTTCTTGTTCTAAACAAAATGATGATGATGAACAGTAATTTAATCAGCTCAGTAGATACATTAAAAGTATGACAAAAACCCATCCAATTATGGTTTTTTTCTAATCAAATTTTAACACAGTCGTCAATTTCACACCTATCCAAATCAACCTGTAGCCTTCGTCCCCTTGTTGCCGTCCCAATATTCTATCATCCAATTCCCTCTCGAATATTCAATCCTCATAAATTCATCACCAAAAACCCATCTCTATAAATTCACGTTCACACCAGAAAACCCAAGATACTGCTGCCAACGCAACTCATTTTGACAGTAGTTTTATCGGTTTGAAGTGTTTTTCTTTGTTTGGAGTGGAAAAGGAGGAAAACCCAGGTGGGGAAAGATGAGGAAGAGGCCGTATAGGAATGGGGAGATATGGGATTTTGAAGCTGAAATGGAGCTGAATAATAATGATAGTCGTTATAGGCAACAGGCTGTTATACTGGGTTTGGATGGTGGAACCACCTCCACTGTGTGTGTTTGCATACCCTTCAATTACACTTGCACTGATAATAATGTTAATAGTGAGGATGGCCCTTTGCCGGAGCCTCCTTCAGTCCTCGCCCGGGCTGTTGCCGGCTGCTCGAACCACAATAGTGTTGGCGGTAATAAACCAACTTCCCCTTCCTTCAAAAAATACTGAGTAGCTTGCTCATTTTTTTTTTCTGGGTGGTCTAATGCATTGGTACAGAACTCCTATGATAGTCTGAAGCGTAGTTTACTAAGGCACAGGTTGAACAGGTAGAGATTTTAGCATTTCTTTTTCGATTTTTGGGTTGTATTGTTCGTCACTATTGGGATTTTAATGTTGTAATTTGGCTGATCATTAGTCGTGTTGTTCTCGATTTACGTTAATTTGTTTCAGAAGGAGGAGCTTTTTGTCTATTTGACATATTTAAGTGGTGGAAATACGGAAAGATTTGGAACATGTGTTGAAGTGACGGAACAGGGGAAGTTTGAATTTTGCTGTGGATTTAGGTAGTGGAGTGTTTTGAAGCCAAAAGTTGTAGAATTTCCATTGAATGTTGATTCTATTTGTGCCATTCAAAGTTGAATTGCTAGGTAGCTGATCATCGGGGTGCATTCTAGTTAAGTACTGCTCTCAAGCCTCACATGAATCATGACTGCGTAATGGAATGTAGCCTAAGTAAGAGGTTCATTGAGCGCCTTTCAAATGTTTACGGTTTGGTGTCATACCAGTCTGATCAAGCCATTTTGTGTGTCCTAACTTTGTCAAATTGATGAAAGATGTGTATATCCCATTTTGTTTAAAATTTCCCTTTTGAATACAAATTTTGTGACTCCTATACAAGATAATTAAGGTTGTAGACTTGCCCATTTGGTTCTCAATCTGGTTGCAAAAAGTTCAATGCTATTGGTGTATGAGCCTATCTGAGGCAGTGACAACTTGGCTGCTATGAAGTATCATGAGAGGCCTTTCCTTAGGTTTTTCTTTCTGACTCTCCTCTTATCAGTCCGCTTTTCCTTATAGGAGTGATCTTTATGAATATGAAAAAGTGTCCATGCCACAATTCTTGACCTTTTGAGGTGGAAAGAGTAGATGTGAAGGTTTCATTCGAAGCTTGAATTGTTGACAGATTACTAGTAGCATGAACTTCAATGGGAAAGCAAATAACAGAAGCTCAAGAAGTTTGCTTGTGTGCTTTGTAGAAGTTAAATAAATCTTGCGCAAACAGTTGTATTACCAACTTTCCTCGAGTGCAGCATGAGGTTTCTGGTGAGATAAATATCTCTAGTTGGACTGGCAGTATATGTCCATGTGCAGTTACAGTGTATGCTATAATCTGACGGTGATTTATATATGATGATCAATGGACTATGGCCTAGTTAGGCTCCCAGCAAAGAAAGAGGGGTGGCAGAGTCAACTCGATGACTTCTACTTTTGGTTTTGTTGAATATCATTGAAATGATTGCTCTCAGATCTGAAATTACAATCCATTTCCCTTCTAATATAGTTATATTTGTCATTATCATTTCTTGCTGCTGGCTTCTTCATTATTATTATATTTCTCAAACCGTTGTTTTTTAATAGAAACTGCTGCAAGGGAGACATTAGAGAGAGTTATGGCAGAAGCTCTTCTAAGATCAGGTTCAACTCGTTCTGCTGTCTTAGCTGTTTGTCTTGCAGTATCTGGTGTTAACCATCCAACGGATGAGTACCGAATATTAAGTTGGCTCAGGTCCTTCTTTTTCTTGCATCTATTTACTGGTTTATAGTGTTGCAAAATGTTTTGAGACTTCTACGTTACTTTTAATTTGTTTAACCAACTTAGTTTTTCCTCAAGGGGCTAATCTACCTTTATGCCAACTTCTGTGGTACCTAAGACATAATTGTGGAATAAGAAACTTCAGTTGCAAACAACTCAAAAGGACATAATAAATAGTTTACTTAGGGTAGCAGCAAGTGCGAACAGTGGGTACATCAGATCTGGGTATTCAGGAATGGCCAACTCAATAGGATACCTGTTTATAGAAATTTATTTTGAATAAAAAAGCTTAACATGTTGATGACACATCTTTTGCATCTCCCGATAATGATATTATCTTTTTCCATTTCTCTGTGCAGACAAATATTCCCCAGCCATGTAAGGTTGTTTGTCCAGAATGATTCGGTGGCAGCTCTGGCAAGTGGCACAATGGGAAAGCTTCATGGATGTGTCCTAATTGCTGGTACTGGAACCATTGCTTATGGCTATACAGAAGATGGGAGGAAGGCTCGGGCAGCTGGTGCAGGACCTGTCCTTGGTGATTGGGGAAGGTATATCATTTCGAGTTTTATACTTGATTTGAAACCTATAGGAGAGTTAGTGATGCCCAGTCAAAAGGAAGTATTAGGGAGTGTGACTATTTAGTGGCAAGCAGCTCAATTACATATCCTCAAAAATACCATTTGATTACCCGATGAGTATCTTTACTAAATCAACTCGATTCTTCTTTTCTATCTTAATGAATAAGTCACAGCATGTAGAAACCCCTGTAGGAGGAAATACTTTCCCACCTTCATCCATTTCTATGTTATTATTCCTAGCCTAAGAGAACATCGACAGGTCTTGTTGCATTGTGCACTATTTCTGGTCATAGTCTTGTAGTGTTATAAAATTTGGCAGATATGTTTTATGAACAGACAAAAGATGATGCACTGTGCATAATATATAAGAATCAGATTAATCTGATTATCTTGAGGAAGAGAAGACTAAAATTGAGATTAATTGAGATTGTAATTAAATGGATTTCATGTGGTAGATTGAGACACAATGTGGCCCTAAATACATTTCATATAAGAATCAGATTAATCTGATTATCTTCTTTGTAAAACGAGATTATAAAGGCCAAGTCCTTGATGTATAAATTGGTTCAATTCTCTCTTTCTTGTAATTACCAGATTGCAAGGACTAAAATATCAAATCGAATTTCAAACGGATACCATTTTAAAGCTTTGAATTGAATCTTTTCCCATCTTTGGCTGCCTAAGTTCTATCTCCTCTACACTTTCAGCGGCTATGGTATTGCTGCACAAGCATTGACAGCAATTGTAAGGGCTCATGATGGCCGTGGTCCACATACAGCACTGACAAATTGTATTCTACATGCCCTTGATCTATCTTCACCAGATGAACTTATTGGGTAAATATCTCAAACACAACTCATCTGCAGAATATCTATACCTGTAGTGACTGTTTTGCTTTTTGGAACTGATTAAGTTTTGTACCTAATCATGATAGCAAGCACAATCATTTCCATTCCTAATTAATACTTGCATATCTGGACAATTTGCTTTGCCCTCAGATAAGGGGACCTCAGTCTGAATCAAATAGACAGCAAAAATGTGGTTCCCACAATTAATTCAGCATGTTCATCCAGGAAGGGTATTCAAGTTACTTAAATTGATGATTTACAAGTAGCATATGGTTAATTGTGGTAGTATATAATCAACTTACTGTTTGCATGTAGTCAGACTACTGTTGAGTTCCAGTTTGATCTCATCAATGTGTCCCCTGGATTTGCAGTTTCCCTCACTTTACTCAATGTGATAGCCAGCTGTCTAAGCTTTGGGTTGTTAAAGTTGTATGTTTCTCACAGCCAAATATAATGACTTGTTTAACCCACATAAAATTGATTTGCTTTCATCTGGATAGACTTCCGACATGTGAATAAATTGTGTATTTGTCGTTTTATGTATCCCAATCCTCACTATCATGGACACTTTCCTTTCCCTGCCGGAGTGCAGCATTCTTCATCTTCCAAATAAGAAGAAAATAGTGAGAGATATAAGGAAAAGCTTGAATAAACAATTCCAACTGCTTGCTATATTATATTGACCTTACCATGCTTAGGGAGCAAACCTAAACTACCATACATGCATTTCATGTAGCCCAAACTGCTTTGAATCACTACCCTTCCTCAGAGTGTTGAATTTACGTTACTCCTTTGCATGATTGGTTAGTTCAGCCAACTACTATTTGACAACAATTAAAATTGCTGATGAGGTATTATTGCATTATGCTTTTAGGTGGACATATGAAGATCCATCTTGGGCTCGAATTGCTGCTCTTGTTCCATATGTGGTCTCTTGTGCAGAGGCAGGTGATCAAGTGGCAAATAGAATCCTACTGGATGCAGTTCAAGAGTTGGCCTCAAGTGTCAAAGCAGTTGTTCGGAGACTGGGGCTCTGTGGTGAAGGTATGGTCTCACTCTCAAGAGTTGGAAGTACGTTCTCTCCCTCTTGTGTGACTAGTAGTTTTTTGCTAGAGAGAGAGGGTTTCTATATGGGAGTTATGTCCAACTTTGCTTGAAAGTCCATCAAGAGATGGATGTTCTAACAAGTTAAATTGACTTTCCAGTCGTATTTCTCTTTATTTAAAAGACCTTTATTTCTCACAACATGGTTTACCCAAGATTTGTTACTTCTCTTAAAATTTTAATCAAGCATTTATTTTAAAAGTTTAATCTTGTCTGTGCAATTTGCAATTTCTTTTAATTTTTCTGAATAAGTATAAATTTTATGACTGCAGATGGAACAGATCATTTTCCTCTTGTTATGGTTGGTGGTGTTCTTGAAGCAAATAAAAGATGGGATATTGGAAAAGAAGTAATAAATTGTATATCTAAAGACTTTCCTGGTGCTGTTCCCATCCATCCAAAGGTACAGATAAGTGTATGCCAAAGTTTTTTTTTTTCAACTTTCAAATTCACTGCTTTTATTACAACTCCAGTGACAAGGATTTTGCTTATTCTTATACTTCAGATGTTAATTAGAAAGAAATAGTACCAGAGTTTATGAAATATTGTCATGAGGGGAAACGTCAATTAAAAGTAATGACTTGTTCCATATATTATAGCTGTATATATCGTGCACTGTTAAGCAACACAAGATATTAAATATGCTATTGATCTTAGTTTGTGTTTACTTGTGGTTCTGATATTGATACCTAGAATATATTCCAATAATATGCTTGGTTGATATGGTAAATATGTCAAAAATGAAGCTATTGATGCAATAACCAAGGTTTCTGATTTAGTCGGACTTGTTAGTTTACTAAACCTTTCTATTACTTCCAGTTAGCTATTTCTGAAGGGGGATGTTTTATTCTTGTTCTTTAAATGTGTTCTTGTAAAAACAAACTTCTAAGTTTGATACATAAGCCCATAAATCTTTTTGGAAATATATCACTTTCTGCTGGGTGGGGGATAATAGAAGTTGAAAGCAAATTTTCATCTGGGAAACATAGGTTTCTGATGTGAAATTCTTCAATTTAAACTGGTTCAATCACCTTTTTGTCTCCCCTAATAAGTCAAATAATATCCTCATTAGAAGACCTTGCCATCAAGAAAGAAGGGTTAATTAAGCAAGGCTAATGACCTGGTCTAAATTTTGCAATTTATTTGAGCATTAGTTGTACTAAACGTGATCATCTAATGATTTTATTGACAGTGAATAATGAACTCTGATGCCTTACATCTGTTCGAAGGAAGAGGATAAGAAATGCTTCTCTTTAGCTTTTATAATTTATCTTTTGTATAGACAAAACTGAAGTAGTTTTTTCTTCAGATCATTTATTTGTAGTTCTAGCTTCAGGCTTGTTCTTGAATCTAGTTGTCCTTTGGTTTGGTTTTGAAATTTGATGCACAGTCCATTTGGAATTGATTTCTAATTTAGGTGGAACCAGCAGTTGGTGCTGCATTGCTTGCTTGGAATTTTTTGATGAGACAAAGTCGAAAGGATGCTATCAGAAGTTGATTACTGAAGATTTCAAGTTGTACAGTAGCAAGGATAAATGGGAAAAAAAAAAAAGAGGAAAAGCACCCCCCAAACAAAAAATGCACAGTAGTGACTTATTGCTTTCATTTTTCACACTGTCATATTGTGAAATTGTGTTATCATAGTTGTCATACTAATTTGGTTTTCGAATTTTTTGGGATCTTTAGTCTCGTTTGTGTGTTATCCACTATAGGTTTCTATTGTCATTAGCCAGGTTCTCATGTCAGAAGTTGTAAAGATTGAGATTCTTGGAATAAGCATATTTCCTTTCTGGCTGGTGTTTCCTACTCTTATCCTCTTGATTTTTTTTTGCTCGTTACAGAACATTTATTGAACTGATTTTTATATTGTTGTATTGCAATTAAACACCAATTTGTCAAACCACATAATGCAGCACTGCCCCTAAGTTTAGATAATCTGCCTAAAACATGATAGTGTAACATAATAAGTTAGCATATATGTCTTGAAAGAAAAGGAGAAACTTGTGGAGATTGAATGCAGGAAGGGGCTCCAGAGACATGAAACTATCACTTGTCAGAAATGAAAATATGACAGACAGCATAAGTTTGTACTTCTTGGGGCTTAACACTTCCACAATCCCAGGTTTGCAGGAGGCAGGGTTTGGGGATTCTGATTCCTTTTTACTCATGTTTTTATGACAATATAAAAGTAGTGTGGATTTTCCACTTCACCAATGTATTTTATGCTTTTGCACACAAAAAATTGGCAAAAGTCACCCATTTTATGTTTGTGCTATGATTTTACATTGTTTGCAGTAATTAATCCACTGAAAATCCTGCATATGTAACTAATGTTTCATCTAATTGATCTTTTATTATCTCCCTCAGGTTAATAGTTACAAATTGTTGGAAGCCAAAACCATGTTGGATCTTCTAACATAAGCAGCTGGAAAAAGTTCTAATAGTGCAACTTTTAGTCGTTAATGGGGCTAATTTCTTAGATTATATGTAAAAAAAAAAAACAATCCGCCAAATGTACCTCTGACATGGGATGTTTCTCATTTTATACGTGCCGTGCTGAGTAGTTCTAATAGTGCAACTTTTAGTCGTTAATGGGGCTAATTTCTTAGATTATATGTAAAAAAAAAAAACAATCCGCCAAATGTACCTCTGACATGGGATGTTTCTCATTTTATACGTGCCGTGCTGACTCAGCACGGCCGCATAATAAATTTGATTTTTTTTTTTTTGAAAAAATCAGCTAGTCAAAAAGTAACGAATGACTGTCCCCAGCCGTGCCCAGTCAGCACGGCTGGAGACAGCCAGTCCAAAAAAAAAAGGTGTCAGGCGCCTGACAGTCACACTTGCTAACAAAGGCCGACAAGGCCATGTGAAAATCGTACGCAAATTATTGGGAATAAAATTGGAGTAGAATCCAAAAATTTTCATATGAATTTAGCACAATAATTACAATAAAGTTTTAATGCTGAACCAAGATTAAAATCCACGCCTTAGTAAACAAATTATTGGACTAAGAAATTTCAATAAAACACCTAAATTATTTACTTTTCCTTGCTAACAATCTTTTCTTACCTAGACTAACTTGAAATATGTAGTAAAATAGGGTTGCTAAGATTCTTGAATTGAATTTATTCCTTTTCTTCTTCTTTTTCCTACTTCTTTTATTTCAATTATCATTCAAAGTGATCATATATTCTTTTGTTATATGTTTTCAATTAGAATTTTATTATGAACTGAAAATTAATCAATTTAAAGTGACAATTTTTTCTATCAAAAAAGTATTTTTGTCACTTAAAAACTTTTAATGGAGAAAAATTGGTCATTTCATCAATTATTTGGATGGAGTTAATTTTCTTATTATTTTCTACTTGACTAAGTGTAAGACCCAGAGACAACCTAAGAGGGGGGGTGAATTAGGTTGATTAAACCGATTGTCTACCAAGCTTTCATCAAACTTGAAGACCAATCACAAAGATGAACACCTTCTCTTTGATGAACAATAATCAACTCAATATACAATGGAGGGATCACTTCCTCCTTGCCCCAAACCTCACTTAGTCAAATTAGGAAGTTTTACTATCACTCAGATAACCCTCAACAAAGTTACACTATTGAAAATTTCAAACACAAGAGAAGAGCTTACAAGAACTTCACACAACTAGAAGAACAAATCTTGCTTGGGAGACTATTTTCTAGCTAAAATATCTCTTTAGATCTTGTAGACAAAGTGTGCAAAAGTTGTTTTCTCGTTCAGAATCGTTTGTATTTGAAGGGGACCAAAAATGGGATTCATTAATGCTTCCAACGGATAGAAGGCAGATGAAGAGTCAGCTAGCCGTTGGGGCTGTCGGACGTCCGACAGATTAATCATCGTCCGATCCCATCGTCCGAAACTCACCAAGTTGTCGTTCGGACGTCCGATGATGACGTCCGACAGTTTCCTTTCGGACGTCCGACATGAGTGCCCTGTTTTTACTTATTCTTTTGGTTGATTTTCTTTCCTTGACACCTTTGTACCTGATTCTCTAAAAAGCAAAACACTTATATTTGAAGAGAATTAGATAAACATTTCAAAGTGCTTTTGTGATCATCAAAATCAAGAATAACATTCTCCCCCTTTTTGATGATGACAAAACAATGATTTGAAATGAAATTTGATGATTACAAATAGGCTCCCCTTTCTCAGTCAATCGAAGAACAAAAATTGAAAAACTCCCCCTCACTTGGCTACTTCACAGATTTATTCAACCATCCAAAAATAGTTAAGCAATTGAAAAACTCCCCCTCACTTGGCTACTTCACAGATTTATCCACATATCCAGTCAATTCATATCTTTTCAAACACAAGAATAGAGCTTACAAGAACTTTCACACAACTAGGAGAACAAATCTTGCTTGGGAGACTATTTTCTAGCTAAAATATCTCTTTAGATCTTGTAGACAAAGTGTGCAAAAGTCATTTTCTCGTTCAGAATCGTTTGTATTTGAAGGGGACTAAAAATTGGTTTCATTAATGCTTCCAACGGATAGAAGGCAGATGAAGAGTCAGCTAGCCGTTGGGGCTGTCGGACGTCCGACAGATTAATCATCGTCCGATCCCATCGTCCGAAACTCACCAAGTTGTCGTTCGGACGTCCGATTGGATTTTATCGTCCGAAAGCATCTGCGTCCGAATGTCGTCCAGAGAGTCATCAAAACTTTACGAAATTTTTCGGACGTCCAACACGATCGATATGCGTCCGAAGAGTGCATCCGATCCTCCCGGACGTCCGATGCTTCCTCACGAGCGTCCGAAGGAGTTTCCTTCTTGATGTTCTTCATCCTTTCGGACGTCCGACATGAGTGCCCTGTTTTTGCTTCTTCTTTTGGTTGATTTTCTTTCCTTGACACCTTTGTACCTGATTCTCTAAAAAGCAAAACACTTATATTTGAAGAGAATTAGATAAACATTTCAAAGTGCTTTTGTGATCATCAAAATCAAGAATAACACTAAGGATGTAAAGTGCCTATTAAAATAGTTTATGGTGTAAAATGCAACTAGTTTTATAGTTTCTAGAGGTTTTCTGCATTTAACCCTAGAATGTCTTGTGCCATTTCTAGCGAGAAAGAATTCTGAACATATCCTGGTTGAATGCAAATTTGATATTTAATTTTTGATCTAAGATTTCTTAAATCTCTGATTTCTCATATTTGGACTGGAATTTATTACATCTTTTACATCAGATCTAATAAGTTTCTATTTGGTCTTGTATTCTTTCATCACGTCTAACAAGTAAAACACGTGCACAGATTTATTGGGTTGTACTACTAATAATCAAGATGGATGGAATATGTTTTGATGTTGCAATGTTATTATTATATTCATTGATTTTTTGCATCAATTTATTTTTAGATTTGCTATATTAGTAATACCTCACGTGCTTTGCACATGATTATATTCTCTCAAAATTTTATATGTCCTTTTCTTCAATAAGGTATTTTGTGAAATATTGATTGTTAACACGTTAACTTTATAATTTTTTCTTTAAAGTGGTTTTTGAAAATATTATTTACATTGAAACTATGGATCTAACTAATATAATTTTAAAACATTTTTTGAACTATTGTAAATAATTTATAACTCAAACTTTGACGAATCAAATATTAATCTATAATATTTAACCAAAATAATTGAATACTCATATTTTTGTTATAGTAAAAACGTAATACTATGCTTTTTACACAAAAAAAAAAAAAAGTGTTAAAGGAGAACAATATACCGAGACATTGAGTGTCGGAGCAGCCAATAGTATTAATATTTTGAGTGTTCACTTTTGTTAATAATGGGACGAAAAAATTCCACCTTAATTATTCCTAATTGGCTGTTCATCTTCGTAATTGCAACTTCATCAGCAAAGATGCAGGTGGGTTTATCCTTTTCATTCTTTTCTTTTAATCCTATTTGTAATTTTTTTTTTTCGTTTATGTTGATTTGTAGTTTTTGTTTTCTTTGATTTTGATTCATATTTTCTTTGTATTTGTCAGTATCAATCTGTTTCAATAGTATTAATATTTTTTTTACCAACTCTGGGTGGATAAAGAGTTTTAGTTAGGAAGTTTTTTGTTTTATATATACTTATTGTCATCGTTATACAAATATAACTAAAGATAACTGAAGGTTCTTTTGTATTAATAATTACCACCATAATTGAAACACAATGAATTACACAATAAAGTGTAAACTTGATTTCATTCAAAATGTAATCAAACATAAACCAAAAAAAAAAGAGGAACTAAAATAACGTATTAAGCATTTCATTAGCAAACCGTAGTATTCCAAGACTTGTAATATTTTGTCTAAGCAACATTAGCAAAGTGGCATGTCGGGAGGTGGAGGCAGCAATTTTTCCTGCGGATGCTTTCCATTTTTAACAATGAAGGTCATTTCCATCCCCCGCTTATGTGACGTTCTAAATGGCAATGCATCAACTATTTTTTTTTCAAATGTCAGACTCAGACATGCTGACTGGGCACGTCTGCGTCTGACACACAGAGACTGCCACCGATTTGTGTCGGCCGCAGACGTGCCCAGTCAGCACGTCTGCGTCTGACAACTGCCGCCTCACTGAAATTTTTGCAGACGTTGCAGTGAGATTGCGGGAGTATTTTAATTATGCTGCCGTGCTGACTATAGAATGAGAAATACCCACGTTAGAGGTGCATTTGGCGGTTGTTTTTTTTTAATACAAATATTCTAAGAAATTAGCCCGTTAATGGGGATATACACACATCCATCAAGCCTGTGATTGGTTAAACACTTGCTTAATTCCTCATTGCAAGATTGATCCTGGCAGAATGTTAAGAAAAACAGGAACATGGAAAGTGGTTGATATGCTGAAATGATCTTTAAAATATTCACATACTTCCCTTTCTATTTCCACAGCGTGTTTGAATTTGCTCATCCCTGCAACTAACCAAATTATATTGAGTTCTTTTGACCATATTGCAACAAAGAATTGATCTATTATGGCATGTTTTTTTGATTGGTTAAATTTTCCTGAAGCTGACTAAAAAGGGCAGGAATGGATATTCAAGTCCTTTAAGCCAAACGAAAAAAAAAAAAGGAACTGCTTGGAAGTAGCAAGTGCCAACATCAGCTCATTTCTTGTTACCAGTCCGTGAATTCAACTCGCGGGAGTTTCACAACAAATTAACTGTGGGAATCTATCTCATGTTGGGTTGCATACTTTGGCACGTCGGATGGTCTGAAATGGAGAAATTCCGGGCTCAACACTATCGCAAGTGAAGTAATGATAATAAGAGCAGGCCACTCTAAGCCGAATTATGTGCATTTTGCACACGGTATAAGTTACTTTCAATAACGTGTAACTCTAGAACAAAATTTTGTGAGTTCTACACATGTTGAAATCTGGACCTTACAATTTTTTTTGGCCAAATCTTGGCCATAAACTGCCATGGACGGTAACCGTCCCTGCCCCTCCTCCACCACGGAATCACATCACCTGCCATATCTGAAGGATGGTACAGCTCATGGAACCAAAAAAAAAAAAAAAAAAAGCTGATCAATCCCAGGAGCACATTGAGTGTAACTCCCATTTAGGTCGAGGGTACAAATTCCGCCAACTCCTACTGCATATTTCCTCGTTGGAGCCCATTGTGCTTCCCTATGTTCAAAAAATTCAAAGAGTGCGGTAGTACACTTGTCTGATCTGAAGTTTCACCTTTCAATTCATATACAAGTTCAGTTGAGTTCTCCCTTCCTCGTAGTGTAGGAGTATTGTAGGTTGTTGCGATTGTTGAAAAAAACAACTATGTGTAAAATGACGCGGGACAGGTGAATGAAATAAAAGAGGTATGTGCACCTGATACAGTGTCCTCAAATGTTCTGGAGAAATGATCAAAAGCCCTAAGTTTGTAGCTACTTCGTCCGTGAAGAAAAAAAAGAAGTCCACTCTGAACCAATTCGATATTTAACTCTGCTCCTAATCACTTGAAAGTTACTAACAGGAGAATAAGAGATTGCATTGCTCAAGATCATGATATCAGGGTGCTAGAAAAATTGACAAATGTAATTTACTTAGACAACAGCAATTTGCCAGCAAACAAAATCATCAGGTTTTTATCCCCTAGCAGAAACGGAAATTTCCAATATCACCTTTCACCTTGAAGATAAGCCATATCAGCCATCCTCATATTTTAGTCGAACTAGTAATAGTTTGTGTACTTTGCACGTAATTATATTAACCCAAATATAACATCAACTTTGATTTTTTTTTTGTGAAATTTATTTGTTTACCTCATAATAGAATATTTTATATTTTCAATTTCGTTAACCAATTGTTGTTACAGAGACTATCTAGATTCAAACTCTTTGATTTATTGGTTTTGAATTTATTTTGAGATTTTTGGTAAATTATGGATTCAACTTTGATAAACAATTCTTAATACGGTCATGTTTTCACCAAAGTTGTTGTACACTCATAATACTTTTACCATTAAATCATAATATTGTATTTTTAATGTAGCACAAAAGATGTTGTTAAACAAAACATATATGTACACTTGTCAAGTGTGAACCTAATAAATAGAATTCATAATTATTAGTAAAGACTTAAACCACAAGATCAATTTTTGGAGGGGTATTTGAGTAATTGAATCGGCTTGTTAGATTTTGTTATTCTAACTGTTTACATTAGACTCACCCCTTCCTTTACTTCTTCACAAGCTTGGTTACTAGCTAGAGTCTAGCTATACCCTTGAAAATAAAACCCATGCTTAAATTTTTTATGAAATCATAAAAAATTAACAAATAAAAAATCTTCTATCAACATTTCGAATGTTATTGCGATAACATTTTGAATATTATTTTTTTTTCTTATTAAGACAAACAACATGCAATTGTACAATTAGAATGAATTAATTATTTAAGAATAAAATATGTGAACCCTACTCATATCCAACTTTGCATGAATATTTAATTATTCTACTTTATATCTTTTTAATTAAACTTTTAAATTTTTTATGGATTTGAATTGAATAATGTTAGGTGCATTGTTGAATTTGGATTATTTATTTTTTTATAAGTGTTATTGAGATTAATAAAGAATGCAAATGATTTATATTGCTCAATTTTCTTAGATTGGATATTTAGTTGTCAATTGAAATTCAATTGATAGAAATGATTGGATTCTTTTGTTTTTTCTTTTGTTTTTGTATTTATTCATATTGATTAAAAAGCACGTAATTACACATCTATCTCGTGATATTCATACAAAGATTCTCTAAATGAATATCGACTCTTTTCTTTTTATATATTTCTCTTTTGTTCTAAAGCATCTATTCTTTTATACTGATATATTTTACAATTTTAAAATTATGGCTAATGCAATTGGTCACACAATTTCTAGTAAGAAATTGCTTTGGGTAAGAAACTTTGACACACATAAGAATTGGAAATGGAGTGTAATGGTCGCTAAATCGTTTTAATTGTAGATTTTCATTTTAATTACCAATATTATTGAGATTTAATCATTTGGAATGTTTTATATTTGTAATTACTACCACAATTGAAATAAAATAACTCTAATTGAAAGACACAAGAGGGTAATATAGGTAAAACAAAAATTAAGATAAACAAGTGCTTAGACTCTATAATGCCAAAACTCATCATGCTTTTAATATAGTTACCTGATAAATGCTATTGACTGAACATAAGTCATTACTAAGAGGTGGCACTTGAGCTAATTGTCTAATTCTTGAAGAAACAGGGGAGTTGGCGTCCCCCTTTTATTCCGTTTCATTTTCATTTCTCTTTTTTGGGAAACCAGAAAATGACTTCATACCACTCTTTTTGCTTAAAACCAGTTTGCATTAATGTTTAAACATCAAACTGAAGTATCTGTGCCAAAACAAGAAAAAAAAAACAGATAAAAGATAAGATAGGCAACCTCAAGTGATCACCCAAATAAATGTAATAGGTATCTACTAGTTCGAAGGACTTGACTTGTGGTATCATTATTATATATGAAAGCATGGTGGAGTTGAAATATACCAATCCTTTCTTCAAAAGTACAAATCTCACAAGTACAAGAATGTCATCTCAGAGTTCCAGCAGCAAGTTTTAGTCCATTGTAGAACTTGACCCTTGGAAATATACCAGATCCTTCACAACTTTGACAGAAGCTAAGAACTTCTTCCTTCTTCAGCCGTTTTTGGCGCACCGTTATTTATTGACACAAACACTAAAATAACAAATAAACAATTAAAAATACTAATAAAATGATAAAAACTACCCCAACTAAGAACCCTAAACAAGTTCTCGGGCAACGTTATCGATACAGATGAGGGATTCTGAACCCTGAGTTCCTGGTTCTGTATCAACCCAGAGCACATTGAGTATAACTTCCATTCATTAAGGAATATAGAAAGTGTAAAATGAGAAAAGTTTCCAATCACATTACTCATTCTTTCTTTGCAATCTTAATGTGGACACCATCTCCAAAGCTGAGAAGTGGGTTTCTTCCAATATTTCCAGTCTTCACTACACTCCACCTTTATGTTTGAACAGCAAAACACCAACTAATTAGTTACCTCGGCATTGATACAAAAGTATACATCAGAAAATATTGAATGATCACAAGTCCTTAGTTAGCTAGTCATGTCACAGTATTGAAGTTACCTGTACTTGGTGACCAACACATGGAGAAAAGTTGATAATAGCACCTTGCTGTAATCAGCACCAGCACACTGTCTCATTCCTGCTCCAAAGGGCATAAAATTTTGTTCTATGGCAGCTTTATCGATGTCCTGCACTCATAACAAGTACAAAGAATTGATAAAATAAATCCATCACTAAGTGGTAATGCATCTACCACTAGAAAGCAGCAGATATGTACAGAATCCTAGCTACAATTCAATTTCCACGTAACTATCCTGGAACTTGTAAAATGATAGAACTCAATAGATCGCATTACATTGCTTAAAAATAGCTGGTATGACAAATTTGCAACATGTTGAAAGCATCAAGCAAAAGCAAGCAGTTAATGATGTAAAAGAAGCTAAACATATCATATCTTACACCTCAGAAACAAATGTATATTAAAAAAGCACCTTCCAACGTGAGGGGTTGAATTCAAGTGCATCATCAAAGACACCAGGATTTAACTGCTGAGCAGAGGCAGCAACCAAAATTGTCCACCCTGCTGGAATTGTGTAACCTATAAAGAGATTGTAAGATGTTAAAGAAGAAAGTTCTTCAACTTGGTTATTTAATCCAAAGATTGGTAGCATAATTACCATTAACTTGAATATCTTTAAGCGCTTTACGTAGTAATCCTGGAGAAACATTTGCCAACCTCAGAGTTTCATGGATTACCTATCATTCACACTCATCATTAAGACATTTTGATAGTTGCCATTTATGCATATTTAAACAATAATTTTTGAACATAGTAGAGACTGACTTGAAGAGTGAAGGTCATTGACTTGTACTCATCCCATGTGGGTGAAGATTTCACTCTTTTCCTGTTCCTTAGTATAGTCTCATGCTCAGACTGGTAACCACAAGAAGTCAGGGTTAGGATGGCATTAAATTCAAATATGCATGTATTATCAGTCTGAAACACAAAAACTATGGAAATTAGAGTACTGTAAGCATCTCTAATGCAGAAGGGTGTTGAGAGAGCTTGAGCAAAGCAAGCGTAAGCGTCGATGAATTTGACTCAAAGCTGGCAAATAAAAGGCCAAACATCACTTGCACTATAAAGTCTTCTCCCAGGAACTTCTCTGTAGTCATGTCATCAATGGCCTGATCGAGGAAGTCTTCTTTAGATGTTCTAAGGCCAGCACGCTTCTCATTTAATTTGCCTTTGATGAATCCCGTTATTTTCTTCTTTGACTAACAAAAAATAAGAGAATCAGATTTACAACTACATCATTAGTGTAAGGTTTAAGGAAATGAAACATATGTTGGAAGATATATGTATACTTCTTTATCTACCATAAGAGAATCAGATTTACATCGGTATCATTCGTGTAAGGTTTAACGAAATGAAACATATGTTGGAAGATATTTGTATACTTCTTTATCTACCATTACCTTCATGCAGTCGTGGAATGCAGTTCCGGGAATGTTTAAAGGAAGAGACATAAGGCCTTCAAGTATCTTGTTGAACTTCTCACTCAAGTCATCTGATGACTTGTCAGAGTCATAACCAAGAAAAACTTTTGCAGTGAAATTGAATACCATCTGCAGTAAGATTTTTGGTAATTTAGAAGATAAAATTCCATAAGCTATTGAGTAAGTACTTGTAATTTGTAAGAGAAAAAGTGAGCTTGTTTAATTAGCTAATATACAGCTCCAAATGCACGTTTCACTTCAACAGACTCCTGATTTGACCAACTGTCTAGAGTTCTGCATGCCATTTCTTCCAACTGGGGAAGCAACTTCTCCTTAAGTGCCTCCACACCCAAGTAATTCAACGTTCTACTTCTTATGTATTTGTGAATATCACCAACTGCAGTTGTCCTAGAGTCCCCTTCTTGATTAAAAAGCTTAGAAAACGTATCCAAATACCACAACTCTACTAACTTCCCTTCTTGTGAAAGTATGAAATGGTTGACCTTGGGATCAGCTGATACTACAATAGGCCTGCCTGCTAAACTAGTTCGGAAAATTGGACCAAATCTGAAAGACAAGAAAGCAGAATTACATTATAATCTGGTGGTATTAGTACTGCACTTTAATTTATTGGATCCAAGATGTGAGTAGGTTGGAAGCATGGTATGGAACAATGGGATGCAACCAAATAGGCGACTTTTTAGAGACAATTTTGGTTAGTTACCTCTTTGCTAAACCACTTATGCACCATATCCTTAGGAATTTTAAAATTTTAAAAATTATTATCCCTTACTGGAATATTAAGGAATCAGATAACTCATAGAAATATTAGTGCGTTAATTATGCTTTCATAAAGTTAAATCAGCTTATATAAACTTTCAAGAGTATTTCATATTCTGTTATTTTTAGCTTCCCCTTTAGTTTCCCTGAGCAAGAAACCTCCAAAGATTTGCAGAGGGAAGAAATGCTTTTTGTATCAAAGTTGTTCCATATTACCTATCACTTCTTGCAGAAAATTGAAAAAGAGGAAGAAAAGAATGTAGTAAAGTTGAGAACTGCTGAACATACAATTGTAATAGTAGCATTCAAGTGCTGACTTTTGAACAGTTAATTTTTCCTGGTTCACTAAATGAAGATCTAGCAGAAGGCTTTTATCTTGACATTGCAAGTTTCAATGGTTGAGATCCGTAGTGCATATATAGCTTGATTATCAGAGGAATGAAAAGGATCAATTACACAATACAAGACCCCATCTTTTTCTGTAGCAGGCAAACCAACAAGCCAAGTGATCTATAGCTATCATTGTAATAATTTCAAGTCTTTAAAGCATTCTCTGTTCCACATGGTGCAGTTTTATCATTACAGTTTTCCATAACACCACGTAATTAAGTCATATTTGAAAAGGCCATGGAATGGGAAAAATAAGACCATACTTTGAAAGTCTCTTCTTGATGAAGGGATGGAGGTCCAAAGAGCGGCTAGGAATGAGTGACTGTAGAGTCTCTCCAATGAGAGGCAATCCCATGGAACCTGGGGGCAGAACTCCATTCTCACATCTTGGATGCATCCGTCTCCATAACCACTGAGTTGTTAAGATCGTCAAGACTGCTATTACAAACACAACAACTGACAACATCTTCTTTTTCAAGCTGTGTGATCAAGAAACAGTCTATCGTTATACTGCGCAGCTTCCACACTCTCTCAGGTAGTAAATGTTCAGAAGAAAGTCAGATTGTCATATGTTCCACCTCTCTTTAAAGTCCAAGCTAAGTAAAGCTGTTTGTCAAGAAACTTGGTTCAAATATTACTTGATAATTGTTCTTGACTAAACATTGGTCAATTAAGAGATGCTAATGATCTAATTGACTAATTCTTGAAGAGACAGAGGAGTCCATGTCCACGGATATTTTCCTTTTTCCTGTTTTCTTTCTTTTGGAAACCAGAAAATGACTTCATCTCACTCATTCTTTCAACCAGTTTTAGTTAATTGGTTTTTTAACCTTACAGTCAAAATATGTGTACCAAGAAGAGCGGATAAAGTCAAGATGGGGAACCTGGAGTTATCATCCAAATTAATGTGGCAGGTATCTGGGACTGGGAGTTCAAAGGACTTCAATTATGGTATTACAGTATCGAATGTACAGTGGTTTAGTCCTGAGAAATTGAAAATGACAAATCCTTTGTTTAAAGTAACAAAATAAATGCTGCATCTGGGCACAACATATCGTCTTGAAATCTAGCATTAATTCGCACTCCATAGTCCATACTAAAACAATGAAAGGAACCCGCCAGTTCAAATTGAACCAATTCCAATCTATAAGACTATAAGTACATCCCAGAAGATTCATTGGAGGCCACGGCAGTGCAAAATTGGCCTTGGAGACGTACCAGATTCTGAACACAAATGTACATACAATGTATCAGTAACTGTGATCTTTTGGTGCTAAAAAATAAAACTAATAGGACAGAACCCTACTTAAGCACTTTATCTCAAGCAAACTAATTATGCCAATACCAAGCCAAAAAGCCCAATGCATGCCATGGAGTTACACCAGACAATATTAGACCTCAGAATGAGCCTAGGATTGGTGCAGCTCATAGAACTAAATGCAGCTCATTACCTGAAGCAGATTAGGGATAACTCCCATTCAGGTGAATATTAAGTGCAACATGGAGGACTTTCCCAGGACAAACCAATGCAATAATATAGGTACGTCTAGCTTGAACAGAGTCCCTGAAAGTATCAGAGAAGTCTTCAAGAGCCTTGAGTTTGTAGATATTTCATCCTTCAAGAAAATAAGAAGTCCACTTGGAAACATATCAAAATTTAACTTCTCTCCAAAATTTAATTGCTCAAGATCATGACATCAGGACATCAGAAAACTTACCTCAATGTAAGTAACTTAGACAACAGCAATTTGCAGGCAAACATAATCATCAGGTTTTCACCCCTGCCCAGAAACAGAAATTTCCAACATCACATTCCAGCTTGAAGGTACGCCATATCATCAATTGTCATAAATTAGTTGAATAGCTTTCTTTTCAGAAGCATCTGATGCACACCTGACTTTCGGTAGAACCTTGGTCATTCATCCACTGTGAAAAGAAACTCGGTATAGTATAACCCTTTGGCATTGGCCCAAAAATGAGGGCAGAAAGCTGTGGTTGTAGTTTCATACAAAATCAGCAGCCAAAATCTAAATTTATATGAGTGAGCAACGATGTGGTGAGATAAGCAATAAGTTGGTAAGAGAGCATTCATTTTGGAACTTGCCTATACAACACGCAAAACAAAGTGATCAACCATCAATCCAATCACATTCTTTAGCAAACTTCCGAAGTTGATATCAATCATTAAAGGTTAACAAATCCAACATTCTTTTTCATTGGATATGTCATCATCAATTAAACTGCCATTTTCTGCATGTATACTGCCAACTTTCTTCATTTCTGAATTCTGAATGAAGAATTCCAACCAGGAGAACGATTGTGTTTACTTGTAATACCATAATTTGTTCCCAGTGACAAATCTTCTATCCTTCTATAACTATGTTGTTTTTTCAGCACAAGGTCCTTCAGTGTCATCCTTCGCTGTGCAGCTTCATCCTTGGCTGTAATTGCATTTATACAAAATATCTCTTCTGGAAACTGTCATGCTAACTATTGGTGACCTTATCTTCCTCACCAAGACAAGCTAAGCCAGTACAAGCAACAAAAAAAATTCTTAGAGTAGGCCTTGCATGATTTTAACACCTGCAAAGAAATTCCTCAATTCCTTATCACTTTGACCACCTTGCACATGCCCATTGTTCATTGTGGTCCAAAA
Organism: Coffea eugenioides; assembly: GCF_003713205.1. Classification (NCBI taxonomy): domain Eukaryota; kingdom Viridiplantae; phylum Streptophyta; class Magnoliopsida; order Gentianales; family Rubiaceae; genus Coffea; species Coffea eugenioides. The sequence goes on from NC_040039.1 coordinate 3,377,940, forward strand.
TCCAGCATTCTTCTCTGGTATTTCTTTGAACAACAACATTTCTCTCCTTAAATCTCCATTCTGGTTAAGCCTTCAATCACTCCTGTCCATGATGAAACATCCTTCTATGGCATCTTCTCAACAAACTGAAAGCTTCATCAACCTTCAATCCTTTGATAGTTAAACCTAACATAACACAACATACACAGGAAAATTGAAAATCATTACGTCAACCATTCTTTCTTCAACTCCATGCAGTACATACCTACATGAACCATTAATACTCCAAAATTTCCATTAATAGATACACTGTCTTCTATTATACTAGGATTTCTGAAATTGTACCATCTTTCTTCATTTTTGAATGAAGATTTCCAATTAAAGTATATATTTGCTCAGTTTCACTATGAGATTTATCGCCTACAACAAAAAGATGTATTCCGTTGCCAACTTGAATCCAGCTGCAACCAGGCTGTTTTTTGAGCCCCTGATCCTTCATAATCATCCTGAGTTCTGCAGCTTCTCTCCATCTCCCGCTGCCAGCATATATGTTAGATAGCAGTGCAAAAGAACCAGCATTTTCTGGTTCTGCCTCTAAAAGTTTTTGTGCAGCCAGTTTTCCTATAACTGCATCCCCATGAACATTACATGCAGCAAGAAAAGATCCCCAAGCATATTGGGATGCCTTGCTAGGAAGCTGCTTGATGAAGTTAGAGGCCTCCTTGAACCTCCCAGCTCGAACACACAGATCAATGAAGCATGTATAATGATCTTCTCTCAATTTTATGGACCTGTCATTCACAAGCATATCAAGATATCTGAAACCCTCCTCCACTAGACCAGCATGGCTGCAAGCAGTAAGCAATCCCACATACGTCACATCATTTGGATTCAGTCCCATATTTTGCATTTCGTGAAACAATTTTATTACCTCTTTACCGTGTCCATGGTGAGCATAGGCTGTGATGATACCATTCCAAGAGACCAAATCCCTCTGCCCTCTTATCCCATCATTAAAGACCTTCCTAGCTGTTAATAACTCTCCACATTTGGAGTACATACTTATAAGTGCTGAAATGATAAAATCGCACTTCTGATAAACAGTCTTGCTAATTAGCTGGTGAATTTGCCTTCCCTCAGCAAGAGAAGCCAAGTCACCACAAGCAACCAAGACACTTACAAAAGTTCCTTCATTAGGCCTAACCCCACTATGTGCAAGCATATCAATGAAAATCCTCAATGCCTCCTCACTTTGACCACCTTGCACATGTGCATTGATCATCACAGTCCATGATACAACATTCTTTTCGGGTATTTCATTAAACAGCCTATTTGCCATTGCCAAATCTCCATTTTGGATAAAGCCTGTTGTCATTGTATTCCATGATGTGACATCCTTCACTGGCATCCTCTCAAACAAATCAAAAGCTTCATTCAACCTTGAATTCTGTGCATAACCAGTAATCATTGCATTCCATGAAACAACATTCCTCTCAGGCATCCTCTCAAACAACAACTTAGCTTCATCCACTCTCCCATTCCTTGACAAACCTGCAACCATAGAAGTCCAAGAAATCAAATTCCTTTCTGGCATCCTATTAAAAATCTCCCTGGCCTCCTCAATTCTACCATACTGAATTAACCCCGCAATGACTATATTCCAAGAAACCACATTCCGCTCGTCCATCCTCTCAAACAACCCCAAAGCTCTATCAAGTCTACCACATTTCACATAGCCATCGATCATAGTATTCCAAGAAACAACATTTTTTTCAGGCATTTCATTAAATAGCCTCTCTGCCTCCATAATCCTCCTCGTTTTCACAAAGCCATTAATCATCGCTGTCCAAGTTACCACATTTTTCTTAACATCAACTCTGTCAAACAAATCTCTTGCTTCATCAATCATGCCACATTTCACATACCCAGTAATCAAAGCCGTCCACGAAATAACATCTGGGTCAGGCATTTTATCAAACAGTTCCTGTGCTTCAAGAATTCGACCCTTTTTGCTCAGCCTACTGATCATGGAGTTGGCCCTCGCTACATCTTGATCAACTGTGTAATCTATCTTAGGTATTGAAAATAATTCTGAATTGCATTTGCGTCCTCTAATTGAGTGAAATGGTTTACATGGCCTGAAAAATATGACATTTTCAAGTAAAACCAACAGGTTTGGGTCTGAAAGGCTAAGAAAACATTGTCTTAAAGTGATTATTTTTTTTACTGCAAAAAAGGGTATCATCATTTGAGCTGAACTTTGAAGCTGCTAACTAGAAGAAGCAAGCAATAAGAAAAGTTTTTATTTTGCAATGAATAATTAGAAAGGTTAGTTTGCAATTGGAAAGAAAACTTTGCAAGAATTCAAATAAGTATTCATCCGAACTCATCTAATTTTTAGCACAATTCACAGTACAATTTATAACATCGTTCTCTTTGGATATGTCTAATGAGTGATATAAACTCTAGAGAGTAGAGACCATAGCGGGGATGAAAATATACATTTTTTAAAAAGTAAAGCTAAATTTGGAAGAATGGATAAATATAAGGGACAGGACAAGAAATAGATTATATGTTTGGATAGAGTTTTATTTAAAACATTATTTGGAATAATTACTGTAGCACTTTTTGTAATGTGATATATATGAGATAAAAAGGTGGTTGAGAATATAAAAAGGTAGATTAGGAAATATGTTTATGATGCAAGCAAAATATTATTTGAAAAAACCTGCTATCCAAACATGCTATAATTTGGACAATGCTTGTTAAAAATTTTTTTAAAAAAAAAAATATCTTTCATTTAAGATTAGCTACAAATTTACAATATGTTCCTTGACGCGTTACGTGTTATAAAGTCATTCTTTAAAAAACTTCATTGTAGTGTCACTCTTTAAAAAATTCATATTTCATTTAAGATTAGCTACAAATTATGTGGTTTTACGAGTACTTTTAAAAAAATTTACTGTAATTTTGTAAATCAAAAAAACTTTTACCATAGATGTATTTTGGAAGTGTTTTCAAAATTTAAAGTTTTATTGGGATGATTTTAAAAATTTTTACCACAACAACCGACCACCACTAGCCACATTCGCCGCCACCCTCCTCCTCCTCTCTCTTACCTCTTTCACTTTCCTATCATTTTTCTTTCCTGCTTCTCCCTCTTCTCTTTCCTCCTCCTTCCTTTTCTTCCCCTCCCCCTTTTTCCGACAATCCTCTTCCTCTCCCTTTTTACCGTGATCAAATTTCGTCACGGCCAAATGAGAAGGAAGGAAAGAAAGAGAGCTTGCGAGAGAAGGAGGGAAAGAGAGGATGGGGAGGGGGAAGGAGAGGGAAAGGAAGAGGGAGGGAAGAGAAGCGGCGGTGGTGGTGCAGGAGGGGAAGGATGGTGGCAATGGCGGTATGTGTAGATGGTGGTGATAGGTGGGAGAAGAAATAAGTGGTAAGGTTTACTTTATTTTTATATATTGTTTTGTATTTTTGTTATGTGTACTTGAAATTATGTGTATTTAGAATATTTTTGAAGATGTTTTTGGAATATATAAAAAATTTGTGTGTCCATATGAATTAGGTTGCATTTCAAAAACTTTCCACTACACTTTAGGCATTTTGGCTCTGAACCATAATTTGCTTATTTTGCCAAAAAAAGATATATTTGACTTTGCATTATACATGTGAATCCCACTTTTAACTTTTCTCATCATATTATTAATGCTACTAAGAGTATATATCTCATCTTTATGTAATATGTTTATTTAACATGATGAGTCAAATTCGATATGGGGTTCGCTAAGTTGATTGTATCATATTAGGAAAAATAAATAAAAAATTAGGGGATAGATTTATTCACATAGACAATGAAGAGTAAAAAGTGAAAACTTTGCATATTTTCGAGAATACACTTTTTCTACGTACAATTTATGCTTGTCCACGTACAATTTAAAGTGCATAGGTGAGACCAAAAATTTAGAAAACCATTACATAAACTTGAAGAGGCAGGCTTTCAAAAATTGTACATATTATATGGTGCACTAATTTTAGCTGTGATTGGCTGATTGCACAACTTCAATACTTTAAAAAAAAAGTTCAATATCAAATTGATTGAAATTTCTAAAGTAAAGGACAAAGTTAAGATTTTTTTTTTGTAAGAAAACATTGCAATTTTATTTTGATATGGAGACCAAAATGATGATCTTCGTGATAATCATTATTGCGAGAGCATTATTATACATCCTCACAAGCATTACCATATTTTGAGCACTCTGTGCACTTGCAATTGTGATATTCAAATTGGACTAAGCTGGACTAGGCTGATGTAGTACAATTTAAACTGAACACTCAGTGTCCTTGCAATTGCAAAGACATTGGATTCGATTTTAATGTCACCCAATAATAGATTCGTCATAGTTATCAAACAAAATTTGATATGGGCAAACGACAAGAGAAAATTCGTGTATGAAAACCATTGTGAATTTCTTTTTCCAAAAAAAAAAAACACTTGAAAAAAATTTAGGATTCATCTTAACCTAGCATTGAGAAGTTAAATACAGTCAACTGTAATTCAACAAAAGGTGTTGGATGCAAAATCCTTAAAAAAAACTAGTTTGAAGGACTTAATTCAGATATAACAAATTTTTATTTACTTTCAAATATTTATAATAATTAAATAGGTCTATAAACACAAAAAGTAGTAGCTTTTTAAAGTATTGTCATTGATCACTCATTAATACACTTTAATATATGAAACTTAACATGTGAATATATGGATTTACAATAACTATTCTCTCTTGTATTTACACACTTTCCAAATTCGGTGTTATTTTTTTTTCTAAAAATTAATACTACTTGAATTTCGTGGCTGACCACTCGTTAGATGAACTCATTAGTAATCAGTAAACTAAATTAAAGAAAAAAAATACATCAACTAGATGCACTACTTGGAAGCTCATAAGTGTTAAGTGCTCTTCACCTGGATAATCATACAATTAAAGCAATCTTACTTTCTTTTTTTTTTTCATTAAAGAAATCTTACTTGAATATGCTTCCCTTATTAATCACTTGAATGAATAACTCGCTAGATTACTAGTCCCAACTGTATTAAAAAATATGAAGGAGTACTGCTACTCTTCTACTACTACTACAAAAATACACTACTAAGTACTAACAACCCAACATATAATACAACAAAAAATTTTATTAGTACTAAAATAAAGGCAAAACCAGCTAGCAGGGGGAGCTAGGGATCTACTGCTACTGGTACTGCTACTGCTACAGCTACAATCTGGTAGTATTCCACTATTACTCCCAAGAAAGCTCAGAAAAAGCTACTACTCATTACTCATTAGTTAGTGGTAGGAAAGTAGTAGTAGTATTTAGTACTGCTACCGCAAAAGTACTGCTGGACTACTATTTTTTTTCATCTGCTTGCTCTTCTTCTACCCTGTCTTGGTTTCTGTTTCTCTCTTTGTGAAATCTATTTAGGGTTTCAAACTGTAGCAGGGAAGCTTTGAGATCTGCTGGATTTGTGAACCAGAAAGTTCCCATTTTTGGGTTTGTGCTAAAAGGGTTGGAGAGTAGATTTGGGGGTTTTCTTTTACTTTTTGGGGTAAAATAATTTCTGGGTTTTCATTGTTTTGGCATTTTGGAAGATCTGGAAGCTTGTGGGACGAGCTTAAGGGAGCTGGAAATGGGAGTGATTGGTTGCTGGAGTGGGTTTGGATGAGTGATTAGTACTGGTTGTTGTAATACTATGTATATCTTGTGTTTGGTTGGGTGTTTCTCTGGAGGGTGGGGGGGTGGGAGGTAAAAGGAGTAGTTTTTAGCTTCTGTTGCTAGTACCTGGGTTTTCTTATTATTTATTTTTTTGGAACTTTTTTGGGGGGTTTTTCTTTTGGTTTTTTTTTTTTTTTTTTTTTTCTGGAAAAGGGTAGTGTTTTTATTAGGTGGGTTTTGGTTATTCTGCAATGAGGTTATCTACTCCAGGGTTGAGTACTCCTCCTCAGCCAGAGGAAGGTAATGGTCCCATATCATTTCCTTTGTTTGGTTTGCAATTTTGCATACATATTCTCTGAGTTAAAATAGTTAATTCTGTTTAAGAAAATTCTGGTTTGAGTTGTTGTTTGGCAAAATTTTTGACTCTTTGGTGAACCATGATTTCATGGGCTACAGGGGAGAAGAAGTGCTTGAATGCAGAGCTATGGCATGCTTGTGCTGGCCCGTTGGTGTCCCTTCCAGCTGTGGGAAGCCGAGTAGTGTATTTTCCTCAAGGTCATAGTGAGCAGGTAAATCTGCCGTACCCTGGTTTTTGTGAATGCATTTTAGGTGTTAGCGCATTATGAATTAGTAACCTCTTTTTGTGGAATTGTATGAAGAAATTGATTTTCTGTTGTAAATTGCGATATACATGAATTTCGTATACTTGCACTTCCATTCTAGTAGGCCTCTTCAATGGTGCTAAGTTAACATATTACTTTCCTCAAAGACTGGATGCAGATGACTTTGTTTGACTGCGTCTTGTTTTGGTCCGATGAAGTCAGCCGGATTTCTTGCTCTTCTACTCCTTTTAAGATGCCATAATTGAATGTTAGTTCTTTTGAAATTTATGACTTGTTGCAGTTTCCTCCTTCACCAAGAGAACAAACATATTTTCAGCTAAGAGATAAAAATAAATTAGTTAATTGCATAAGGAAAAGTACAATTGCTGGTCACCAGTGTTTGAGATGAATTTTATCAACTGACTCTGTTCAATATTGTCTGCTTGGTCAAGAACTTCAGTGGCATTTCTTGAACAAAATGTTTTTCATAATTGATAAAGTAGTAGGGTGAGAAGTTGTCCCTCTAGCAAATTTGTAGTGAAGCATTCAGAATTTTTTTGTCCAGATTAATTTTGTGGTAAATCTTGTCTTGTTTTATTTTAATTTTGGTCCTCATTCTTTTATTTTAACAGGTTGCTGCCTCAACCAACAAGGAGGTAGATGCTCATATCCCTAACTATCCTGGCTTGCCAGCACAGCTCATATGTCAGCTTCACAATGTGACCATGCATGTATGTATGCTTACTTAATCTCTGTCTTTTTGAATTTGATTGTTTTTCCTGACCTTATATTTAGGCCAAAGTTATTATAATTGGAATATTTGTACTTTCAGGCTGATGTGGAAACTGATGAAGTATATGCTCAGATGACCCTGCAGCCGCTAAGTGCAGTATGTTCATTTGCCATATTTTTGTTTGCCTCCTTTTGCCTGTTGAACCATGTATTTCATTTTAAGGTTCCTTGCAATTGTATTTGTAGCAAGAGCAAAAAGATGTTTGTCTACTACCTGCTGAACTTGGCACTGCAAGCAAGCAGCCAACTAACTACTTCTGTAAAACACTGACTGCAAGTGACACGAGTACTCATGGTGGATTTTCTGTTCCTCGTCGAGCTGCAGAAAAAGTTTTTCCTACTCTTGTAGGTCACATTAGTATACCTCCACTGCCTGTTCTTGGTTTATTAGTTATGACACGTGGCTAGTTGTGGCTTTGGTTCACGTCATCCTTTTATGAATATATACTTCAGGATTATACTCTGCAGCCTCCAGCTCAAGAGTTGATTGCAAAAGATCTTCATGGCAATGAATGGAAATTTCGGCATATCTTTCGTGGTGAGTTTTTTTTTCCAACAAACCCTGATAAAGATTAAATTTCATGGCATACTTATACGTGCTTGCAATGACTGAGAATTGTGAGACACTTTCACTTAGTGATGTAGGACATAGTCAAAGTAGGTCAAAGCCTACTTTTTGTCGGGGCTTTGAATTTCTTGTATTGACTTGTGCATGAATGTTTTTGAACATGATGATTTCCATTTTTGTTTCCTGCAACATAAATTGTTTGATTATCTTACATACATGCAGTAATGTTTAATCTTGTGAATAATTGAGTTATATTTTTGGCAAAGCTGAAGTTAGATCTAAAGTTCATAGACATTGACATAGATAATTCATAATTGCTGCAGCCGTTGCCTTGCCTTTCAGTTTACATTATAATTCCGAACTATTGTCTTCTTTCTTTCACAAAACAAAAGAGAAACTTGGTTAAAAGAAGGAAACTGAACAGTTAGCACTCATCTATAGCAAACTTTCCTTGTCTAGTTTAAGGTCATCTGCATCTTAAATTGTTCTTTGACATTCCTTTGCTTGTCTCCTTCCAGATTTCTGAGGCTATCTGGTCTCATACTTAATTTGTTTGCTTTTTTATCCGCTTCTCTTCCCTGCTCTGGATATGCTGCATCGTACGCATATGCCATTTAACTTGACTTTTTGCTTTTTGTTACAAGCTAAGATGTTGTTCTCATAATACCGCATCTTCATTGCCGTTCCCTAATGTGTCATTCTGGTTATGATTTGATCTTTAGTGGCTGCTTGACCAATATGCTGCTAGTTGCTTGTGAGTTATATTACTGCACGTGTTAGTGCTTGATTAACATTTGGAACCTTGAAAGCTTTCTTATCCTGATAATTTTGCTATAATACCTATATCCATCTCCAGTCATTTGCCTTAGCCATACCAATATTCAGTCATCAGTAAATTTTGAAGTCTGGATTGATTATTCATCCAGTTGAGTTAATATAGAATTCTAAGTTGGAACCTGAAAGTTTGGTGAAGCTTCCAACTCTCAGTGACAATCTGTATAGCTGATGAATCAAAATACTTCTCTTTCTTTGACTGCGTGGAAATGTATCTAAAAGTTGAGTCTGAATATGATGAGGTCCACCATTAGCCTTTTCAATGTTGTGAATTGTGCACCACCATTGGGCCTTTAATCATGGTTAAAATTCCTCCATGGATTAAAAAGCTGAAAGTTGTTCTTCTCTTCCATTGCTTTCATCTTTTATGATGAGAAGTTTCCAAGATAAACTCCTTGCTTTCAAGGTCTTTGTATCCAGAAGCATTGTACTTCCTTTTGGTTTACATATTTCATGTGTACTATTCATAAGGTGAAAATATCTCAATGCCATGTATGCCTTGTAGAGACTTGAAGTCTGATCAATTTACAGCTGTGAACTGTGATAAACAAATTGTGACTACTGGAAGTGGCAGGACCTTGGAGTCTTCATCTTACATATGTATTTAATAACTCCTCTCAATAGAAGTACTCTCATGCATATATTATGAAATACAAAGAATAAGTTAGGATGCAGCGACCTTATTCATTTAATTTTAGTTTAATTGCCAGGTTGATAAACTTTCAAACATTATCTCACTGTCTATGAGTGACAGTTATGTGGGTTGACTATGGATGTCTCTCCAAGCTAAGTACTATAGATTTGTTTCCCACTATTGGTGATGAGCTGGATCATGTGGTCTGATCTAAAATAAAACAGTGCATGTTACAGTCATTACATGGATATGCAGGAATCATAGTTACACTTCAATGTTACTAGTCATGAACACTTGTGGAATTGCTTTGGATAGGGCGATTTAAATGCTGAATATTTTTCAGTTGCTCACTTGCGTTTTCTGATTTGCAGGCCAGCCAAAGAGGCATCTGCTTACAACAGGTTGGAGTGTGTTTGTAAGTGCAAAGAGGCTTATTGCTGGTGACTCTGTAATTTTTATCTGGTAAGTCAATCTACAATCTGCTGGTTAACGTCAAAGTTGTGTTTTTCATCTGACTCTCTTAATCTATGAAATGTGTATCTTGTACCTCTGTATAATTCATTCAGCTGGTGAATACTTGGTGTTGGGGAGGGAAGTGGTGTTTTTCCTCTTTCATTTCCTAGCATGTAGCCAACTTCGTATTTGAACTTTTGTGCGTTGACTATGCTTATCAAGGATCTTTGGGTCATTGACAAAGGCCTTACGTCTTTTTTGGGACCTGGGTTTTGCATTAATGTTTGGATAAGCAACTAGGGCTGCTATGAAATATGCTTAAGCTGTACAAATTATGCTCTGGATTAAATCCAGCTGAAGTTCTGCAGGAAGTTAAGTTTAATAGCGATTTTGATTTGACAGTATACTTGCTTGGGAACAAATCTCATTTTTTACAAGATATACTTTCGTAAAGTTACAGTTAAATTCTTAAGATATGGTCCATACAGGAACATAATCCTTATTTGCAGTATTATCCTTATTAGTTGCTATTTTTACATAGAACAATCTGATTCGTTTAAGCTAGAGAAACAGAACCTAAACTTTGATCCTAGGTCTCCGCTTGAGATGGTTCATAAGTAAATCCATCTCAAGGCTTGTTGAATTCAAGCCTAAAGCATGCATTTTCTTTGCCTTTTTGAGGAAACTGTTTGTCTTAACAGGTGCTTAACTTGGAAAAAATAATGCAGCAATTTCTGCCATTCCTTTTCTGGATTTGTGATGCATTATCAACTTGATGATCAAGTTTTAATCTTTTTCCCAGGAATGAAAATAATCAGTTGCTTCTGGGGATTAGGCGTGCTAGCCGCCCACAAACTATCATGCCTTCCTCAGTATTATCAAGTGATAGCATGCACATAGGTCTTCTTGCTGCTGCAGCTCATGCTGCTGCAACCAATACCCGCTTTACTATATTCTACAATCCTAGGTAAGATTCTGTGCATACTTCCCCCCTTCTGTGCTCCCCGCGTATACATTTTATGTTAATGGAGAGGGAAAGTATCTGACAATCTTGTTGTATATTCAGGGCTAGTCCATCAGAATTCGTTATACCTTTAGCCAAATATGCTAAGGCTGTATATCATACAAGGGTTTCAGTTGGCATGCGCTTTCGGATGCTATTTGAAACAGAAGAATCAAGTGTTCGTAGGTAGGCCTTCATTCTATGTGGGAAATAGTGCTTTTACCTTTCACATGCTAAGGAAGTGCAGGAACATGATAGGTGCTACAATTGTTACAATCATGTAGAGAAAGAAGGATAAATTGGGAATTGGAGTTTGGCAAGCGATTTGTTTTAACTCAAATTTCAATGACCATCTTGCATTAATTTGCTTGTTCAAGTTGCTTTTGTGCTTGCTTTTTGAATGTATAAACAAGCTACTGGGGAATCAAAAGTTAGTATTGATATTTGCTACATGATTAGGGGAAATGGATGTCATGCAACCTGTTTTGGTTAATGGAATCGCAAAATTTAGGGCAGCTCAAACTGTACCATGCTTTGGAAACATCCAGTGCCTGTGATTTCAAATTTTCTTCTGGGGTTGAATCCATGACAACATATTAGTGTTCTCTCTCTTGGTTCCACCTTCCTATTGAAATGGCAAAGTGTGGAAAATTTTCTTTGCTTAAGCCCTGACCATATCTTAGTTGCTTTTTAGCTTTCAAAGGAAGGGAATTTGGCAGCATTGACTTTTTTTTTTTTCCTCTCTGCAATTGAGTAGGGTTGATGGAGATTGTATGAGCAGTATGGTTGTTGTCGAAATGATGGTTTTCCTGAGTAGAACATCATGCAGGACAGTCTTTTGTTGGTTCTAATGAATGTTTTGTGCTGCTTTTATGTTGCTAATTTGCTTTGCTTTTGAAGTCTTGTTGTAGACCAAGATTGTGATCTCTTCTAAATTTAAGCTTTTTTTTCTTTTTAAATATCCAGGTTTGAGAAAGGATGGATTTACATACAGTTATTGTTTAAAAAATAAAAGATCTTTTGGGCACATGTTTGTGACTGAATATGGTCACCATGTAATTAATTTTGATAAAGGATGGGGTACTCATAAACTCCCATTGTCAGGCAAATTAACTTGCATGCCACAGCATATGATATGAACTGTTCTAACATGTTATATCCTGTTCAATGCAGATACATGGGAACAATTACTGGCATTAGTGATCTAGATCCTGTTCGCTGGCCAAATTCACATTGGCGATCTGTGAAGGTTTGTAACGAGTTATTAAGAGTGATCATGGAGAGGAGGGATGCCTGTGTAAATTAGACTTATACTGGCGTTTATATATGCTCAAGTAACTAATGTTCAAAACATTGTCTCTCTTTGTTATTTTAGCTTTTTTGTTCTGATCTTTCGTCTTTGGGGTAGGAGAGGGAAACCTGGGGCTTGTGTCTGGTTGGTAATAGATAACTGTTGTAGCGTGGTCATGATGTCTAAGTGCACTTTCTCTCCAAAAACTTTATTGGTTTTGCACTATAATTAGCCAAAAGGTTCCCAGGTTTGGAAGGGTGACTTCAAGTAAACAGTGCTTCCCCTCTACCAACAGCCCAAACTTTTGTTCCTTTCACCAGCTATCAATGGGGATTCTGTTAGATAATCACGCAAGACATTCAACTCATTTGTCTGATTAATCTGTCATCATCTTCTATATTTGCTAAGCAAGAAATAATGTTTGTCCCTTCAATATGTGTTTTGTATAAAAGTTAAAACAAACTTTACTAGTTTATAACTTGCTTTGTCAGTTCCATATGAAATTGGCAAAATCACAGATTCTCTAAGCAATTGTTATTAAGCTTGAAGAATGGTCCTGATGATCGCATGAATACAATTTCCATTAATTTCAACCATATACAGTATAATACATAACTCCTTTGTCTAGCTGCCTCTTCTGTGGCTTGTACGTCAGTGTCTTTAATGTCGGAGTCAATTTCCCTTGACGTAGCATAAGTCAATCAGACAGCAGCTCATTCTTATTTCTACACAATATATAAAGCAAACAATTTCTTTTCCTTTATCTAGAGCAGCATTTTTGTATATTGTGATGAATACTGTTGAACCAGATATCTGACATGTTCTTCTGCTTATGCAGGTTGGATGGGATGAATCAACAGCAGGGGAGAGGCAGCCTAGAGTTTCCTTGTGGGAGATTGAACCATTGACTACTTTCCCTATGTATCCTTCTCCATTCTCCCTTAGACTAAAACGACCATGGCCGTCAGGATTACCCTCCTTACCAGGTTGGCTTTAGTTCCTAACATGTAGTTTGACATAATCTAGTTTTGCAATATATGCAGATTCATTTTGGGCTTAAGTCTTTGATTCTGATCCTTTTGATATTTCATTATCAGGCCTCAACAGCAGTGATATGAACATAAATGCCCAACTTTCATGGCTTCGAGGTGATATTGGGGCTCAGGGGATTCAGTCACTAAATTTTCAAGGATTTGGTGCTACGCCCTGGATGCAGCCACGGCTTGATGCTTCTGTGCTTGGTTTGCAGCCGGATATCTATCAAGCAATGACAGCTGCTGCACTCCAAGAAACAAGAAATTTTGATCCTTCCAAGGTTGCAAATCAGTCCCTTCTGCCATTTTCACAGAATACCTCCAGTGGATCTGCTTCACTTGTTCAGAGTCAGATGTTGCAGCAATCTCAGTCTCAGCAAAATTTTATCCAAAGCTTTCCAGAAGACCAGGTAATTGCTCAGGCTCAGCTTTTACAGCAACAGTTGCAGCGTCATCTCTCTTGTGATTTACAGCAGCGAGTTCAGCCCTCACAACAATTGCATGCACAAATTCAGCAGCAGCAACAAATCTCGAAGAACGTCTCAAACTTCTCTACAATAGAGTCTGTTACCCAATCCCAATTGTCACCTTTGCAGGCCTTGGGTTCAACATGCCAGCAGCAGACCTTCTCTGATATCAATCATGTAACAAGCACTAATAGTTCTTCAATGCAGAGTCTTCTTAATTCATTTTCCAGTGATGGAGCATCTCACCTACTCAACATGCATGGCGTCTACTCTCTAGCCTCTCCTTCCTCTTCATCAAAGAGAATTGCACTGGACTCTCAGCTCTCTTCTCGAGCTACTCAGTCCGTGGCAGCCCGGGCAGACAACATGTCAACACCTGATTCTAAGGTCTCTGACCTTTCCACTTTATTGCCTCCTGTTTCAGGTAGAGAATTTGCGCAATTTAAAGGAATGACTGATTCTCAGAACAATGGTTTGTTTGGAATTAATAGTGACTCCTCCCTTATGCTGCAAAATGGGATTTCACATCTTATAAATGGTAGTGGTGAAAGCGAATCATTTTCTGTACCATTTGCTACCTCTACATATACAAGTGCTTTGGGCACTGATTTGCCACTTAGTTCAGACATGACCACCTCAAGTTGTATGGATGAATCAGTCTTCATGCAGTCCGCTGAAAACGTGGACCAAGCAAACCCACCAACTAAAACCTTTGTGAAGGTAAGCTTGTTAAGCCGGCAAGTATATTGGTCCAAATTTTCGTATGTCTTGCATTTTAATCTGTCAGTTATCAGGAGCATAAGCTGAAAACTTGACTTCTTTGATTCTGTGTTTGAGATCCTGCACTTGTGACTTGGTAGATGATCCTTTGAATTTGGTTCATTATATCCATAAATTCTTTTATGAGTGGAGCAGTAAGATATTCTTTTTACTGTTGAGTATTTTGTGATGGTAGTCTACTTCGACAGGTTCACAAATCAGGGTCCTTCGGACGATCGCTTGATATCTCCAAATTTAGCAGCTACCATGAGCTGCGGATTGAACTGGCTCGCATGTTTGGCCTTGAAGGCCTGTTGGAGGACCCTCAGAGATCAGGCTGGCAGCTTGTATTTGTTGACCGAGAGAATGATGTTCTTCTCCTCGGTGATGACCCTTGGCAGTAAGCACTCATTAGTTTCTAGCAATTTTTCTTGTTTTTGCTGAAATAATGTTGCCTTGTGTACACATGAGCATCTTAATTATTTTGTACTTGTATTGGTGATTCTCTAATGTTGTAGTCTTTGAAAAATGGTCTACATGCTTGTGATACCTTTAGAGGGACCCCATTTTAGCATTCTGCCAATTTGAAATGTTAGATTTGTTATGAATACTGTTTTATCTATAGTAATTTAGTACTTAGGCATTTAGGTTGGTATGCAAGCAGAACATAGTTACCTAGCAAGAAAAGAGGGACTAACTAGCCTTTACTAACTTTGACATGAATTGAATTGAATGAAACCAACACTAGCAGTTTTGGTTTCTTTCAGAAAACAGGAGAAGAATTTAACCAATGGGATGGTGGTTATGTGTGAGCCATTTTTGAGAACTATGTCTTTTGTATAAAGCTTCTTGTTATTTGATTTAATGAGGCTCACCAAGTTTCAACCATGAATTTAGGAGCTTCTTATATATGGGGATATATTCTGTAGTTTCATTGGTGCCATGTACTTTCTTGCTTCTTAGCTTCTTTGTAGAATTGTCCATTCCAAGTTTGTGAAATTCGCGGTGGGTGTTACCCGATACTATTTTTTGTCAACTTCCTGATTCCCTGGACTATTTTTTACTTTATATTGTCTGTCGGTCTCTCTCTCTCTCTCTCTCTCTCACACACACACAAAAACAAACACACGCACATGCATGGATATATGAGATGGGTATACTTTGTTTAGTTAGCTGAATGGCTCAAAGTGCATAAACTGTTAAAGAAATGCACCACACAGATATGTTCTATTTTATCCTTTTTCCAAATTGATGTGAATGGTTTGGCTCACAAAATGATTAAACCAAACTAAAGGAAGCATGATATCCCCTCCTCCTGGTTCCATCTGTTCTGTTTCTGTCTCAATTATACAAATTTGAATGTATTCAATATATCCAAATTTCATGGGAATCTTTTAGTAAGATGCTTCACTCATTAAGAGGTCTACTGATTTGATCTTGCTGTTCTCCTGAACCCAAAACGGGTATTATTATGCAACCTATTAGCACAATCAGTGCACTAGTACTCGTCTGTGTTCACATTTTCAGTGGCTTATAGTTAATTAATTGCAATACCTGCATGCAATACGAGAAAAGTTCCAGGGCTTTTCCAGAATTTTACTGGTTGGTAATCCTTGTTAATTGCTATGCAGCATGTTTAACTTGGCAAAATGAACTGTTCTCATCCAACGATATAAACCACAACCGTATATGTTTGACAAGCTGGTATTTTTTGTTGCTTTCTGCAGGGAGTTTGTAAACAATGTCTGGTATATCAAGATACTGTCTCCCCTTGAAGTGCAGCAGATGGGAAAGGAGGGCATTGACCTTCCTAATTCTGCTCCACTGCATAGGCTTCCCAGCAGCGGCAATAGCTGCGATGATTATATGAGCCAGAAGGAAACCAGAAATAGCATGAATGGGATCCCATCCGTGGGATCACTGCACTACTGATGACTTGCAATACCTAGTGGGTCAGTAATTTTCTACAGGTTATTTGTACAATATCAGTTGTACCATTGACCTCGCTTTGCATCAGTATATTTCTTTTGTACTCCTTAGGTCAGTGGGGATGTAATGTAACTTGACCATCCAATTAGTCGAAGTGCATCGGAAGCTTGTATTCTTAGAGAATGACCGTGTAAATGATAATCTGATACTCCATTTGTATTTGCCTTCGATTATATAGGGCGATCAAACCGCGTGATGATGCCAACATGGTCAGTATCCAGAACGAAACTAGTGAACTTCTCTAGGATCTCAAAGCATGAATGATGTCGTTTTAGCTCATTTAGCATGGACTAAAAGTGTAGAAAATGTGTGGAAGCCAAAAGGCTTGAGCAGAGCACACTTCCGAGTATCTCTTGAGCACTTTAAGCTGAAGCATTTCTGGAAAAGCGTGGGTGAAAATTGAAGGCTTTCATCCGCTTACGTTTATTAGCTTTGTTCAGAAGCTTGAGTTTCTTGTACGTGTAGTTTTCATTGTTCTTATTCTGGAGTCTTTATTTTCTTTTAATCTTTTCCAATTTACGGTTGACCTTTGCAATTGAACGTTGATGATTAACAGGCTTCTTGAATACTGGTTTACGGTGATTTCCATAATAACATGGTGATTATCCGTGCTGAAATGTTAACTAGGAAAATAAATTGCCACTGAAAACGCTAGTTGCTGCTTTGAACTCGTTCCCAGGATGTTGGAGTTGGACAACTTTTTCAGTGATCCACTAGTTATTTTTCCTGGATTTATTGTTAACAAGTCAAATACCCAAGTTCGCATGAATGAAGCTAATTCCTTGAAGCCGAATAAAGTTGGGAGTTCTGATTATTTGCTTCATAAGGTAGCGAAATGTGTACATGTTCATTCTGCTTCTACATATTGAAGAATAGAAGAAAAAGGGGCAAAGAGAAAGGAATAAAACTCGCGTGCTTTAAGGCAACATTTGTGGTTGAAACTAGGAAAGGTAGATTTGATTTCTGGTACACAGCAATTTTCGCCATTGCTTTTGGTATTAATGGATTAGTGTTGACCGTACAACTGTCTTCTGTCCTTTGCCTGCCTTTCACTTCGTTTGCAGTCAAATTTTAGTGCCATAAGAATAGGTGTTTGAAGTTTTTGAAGCTTGAAGCCTCGGGCTGGTAGTTGAGACTAGGGTTGCAAATCGGATACGAGGTCGAGTCGAACTCGGTTAATCTCGAATTCGAATCAAGTGCGAGCTAATCAAGTCGAACTCGAGTTCAAACTTGAATTCAAAAATACCAAATTGCGAGCTTAATTATATATATATATATATATATATATATATATTATTTTTCATTTTAATAGTAAAATTACATATATATTTATAATATTTTATTATTTATTAAAAAATTATTATTTTATTCATTTTTAAAAAAAATAATTATTTTTTTTATTTTTTTAAGCTCGAGTTCAAGTTTCGTAAAATTAACTTGAGACTCGGATTGATTAAGTCAAAATTCGACTCGACTCGGGTTGTTTGCATCCCTAGTTGAGACTTGAGACCTGAGACATCTTCCTTTTATATCTGGACGGTACCTTGGCGACAATGACCTCCTATTCATCCAGGAATAGAATATGTGCTATCTTTAATGGTTTTTGTATGCTCAACGACCTACGACTCTTGGAATAGGATCAAGTATCCACCTTAACATTCTCTAACAATGTAAACTTAATTAGTTGCAGATAAACTCGTGTACCAACCAGTCAATCCTCTGATTATTAATACTCATATAAAGGACTGGCTGTAGGAAACCTCTGATTATACCTGTGAGATGAGTATATGTATGCTTCATCAACATTTTTTGGTTTTATGCTATTAATAATCTTGCTGATTAATGTCCACACTTCTATATGAATTTGTGTAGCATAGGAAAAAGCTTAAAAAGTGAAAAAACAATTGATAATACAGCTCAGAATTAACAATATGAATTAACAATATGGTTTGTGGCCAAGCTTATGGGGCAAAACGCTATTCAGCGATGGGAATGATTTGCCAGAGGGCAATTGTCTTGCACATCGCTGCAGCTGTTGTCCTGACATTCCTACAACTGGTACTCTGGTGCAGTCCTCAGAGCAATAGGGGCAATCAAATGATATAGCAGAACAAGGCCAAATTTTTGCTTGAGGGCTGATTCTCCAACTTTATGCATTTGCCATAAATTGCCTGATGCAAAGATTTCTCCAGGTAGCTTATATTGCTGCTGGTGTGTTCCTCATGCACATCCTATTGACTTGGTTGGCAATTGATGTCCTTAACTATGGGCTATTGGAAGCTTCTCTATCGCTTAGTTTTTCTTGGTGGTTGCTGGTCCTGTTCCATGGAATTTACATATTTCTTAGTCCATCCTGCAAAGAAACTCGGACAGGTTTCTCCATAATGGCTTTCAAAGGCATTTGGCCTTATTTCAAGTTAACCATTGCTTCTGCTGTTATGTTATGGTATGTTCATTGCATTCTTTCTTTTTCACATGCATAAATGAGTTTCAAAACTCCTTGCAAAATTGATTTGTGAGGCTTTGTTGATGGTGCAGCTTTGGATATATGGTACCCCCAAGGTCTTGTTCCCATATCAGGTCTCCTTTCCAATCCTGCAATTGCACTAGACTCCATTTCTATATGGTAAAGTTGACTACAACTCTCTACTGTCTCCTTCAGATTTTGTAATGCTCACGTTTTAAGTGAAATGACAGCATGAATTACCGGAACTGGGATATGATGTTTATGCTTGGGATATCAGCTGCAGCAAGGTATGAGATTCACTGAATAACTACCTTCTTACATTCTGCTGGATGCTTTACATTTTCAGGATTAAAGAGCAAATGTTCATATGGACAATAAATTGATTAATTTTGGTACACTAATGCAGCGTTCGAGTCAGTAACGAACCTGGATCAGGCCATCCAATGGTTGCAAAGTTCTCAGTCATTGTTGTAACCACAACCAGCACTTTAATAAATATAATTTTGGCAGCAACAATGCTGATATTTAGGGTTGGACTGAGTGAAATTTTTCACCAGCGACGCTCATCTCATTAAGGCTGTGCCAGAGTTGACACCATTGCTTGCCATCTCTGTCTTCTCAAATGGCATTCAACCCATACTGTCTGGTAAGGTTCCTTGAGCAGCTTAGTGCTTGTTCAAGTTGAGACATCAAATGCATACTCAGTAACATACTGTATAAATTTCAGGGGTGGCCATTGGGAGTGGATGGCAAACTGTTGTTGGCTATCTTAACTTGGTTACCTACTATATATCATTGGTCTTCCAATTGGATGTGTTCTATGCTTCAAGACCAGCTCAGGAGGTGTTTTAAGTTATCTATTTCTCCTGTTTAACAATCAGCATTTGTTTATCAGATGAATGTCCTGAAAAACAGTATGTCCTCTTAACCCAATTCATTCAGGGAATTTGGTGGGGAATGATTGTCCGAATTTTTCTGCAATCACTCACACTGTTTATCCTTGCTGCAAGAACAAACTGGATCTCTGAGGGATGTAAATGTTTGTTTAAAGTACTTAATCATCCAAGTTCTTCAAGCCAATCATGCAATGTTCTGCGCCATATATTTCAGGTAGCTAAAGCTGTCAACCACAAAATTTCAAAACTTAAAATACAATTTAAACATGATAATTGTTTTCTTTAATAGTGTGTATTGTTATAGAATTCCATTAGTGAGTGAACCATCATGAAGTGAAGATGTAACAATACTTCATATTGGGTAAATTGTGCTCAAATCTGGCTAATCTACTTTTCAAATTTGAATTCACATGAGCCTTTATTATTATTGAGCTAAAGTTGAATTAAAGTCAAGTAAATTGATTTTACGTGCAAAATTTCCAACTTATGCTCATGGAGTCGAGCATGAAATTTTCATAAATTCGCTTGGTTTAGGTTCTGGAATTGGAATTGTAAATGGTATCATTTACAAAATTTTAGTGTGGGTATAAGCCTATGGCATCATTACAATATCGATTGCTTGGTAAAAACTTCTTAGTTTGGGTATCAAAATGAAAATTTGTATTTGTTTTTGAGGAGCTTTTCATTTCTTTCCTTCCATACATCTCAGGGTAGCCTAGCCACCACCAATCAACTTCAAAATGAAGAAAAATTCACAGCTAGTTCTACTAATTTGAAGCTCCTAAGCTTTGTTGAGTTTAGGAATTCATGGTTCGAAGTCTCGGCCGAGACCGAGACGACTCGGCCGAGTCGTCACCGTCTCGGCTCCTACCGATACGATACCGTGACGAAACGATACCGAGATACTTGACTCGCCGAGAAATTAGCCGAGACGTCACCGCGACGGATTGACTCGGCCGAGTCACACCGAGTTATCCCGAGGCAAGACGAGAAATCGGCCGAGTTACACCGCGACGGATTGACTCGGCCATTTCTTTTGCTATTTTTTATTATTTTTGTTTAGCATACTTTTTTTATATTATTAACAATTTTTAAAATATTAAATACTTTAAAATTTGCGTCTCACCGAGACCGCGACCGATATGCCGAGACCGATGTGGAACGTTCCGGGCCGCGACCGCGACCGGGACCGCGACTTTGAACCATGTTTAGGATTTCCAAGATTTTCGAATCAAAGATCTAAACTAAAAATGGAAATCCAAGATGCGGAATGGTCATCTTTCTATGCTTCCAAGATGCAGAATGGTCATCTTCCTATGTAATTCAAGTACAGGTAAAGTTCATGCTCTTTTGCTGTAGAAATCACCCCTCAACTTCATCATCACGCAAGGCTTGTAAGCTGTTGTGTTTAGATGGAAAACTTTGCCAAGTTTTTTAAAATAATTTGCTGTTAGAGAGATTTAACCACAGGAAAATTTTTCTGGAGGAGAGAGATGAGCGAGGAAGGAGAGCGGAGGCCGATGGCAAGCAAGAAAGTAGAGAAAGAAGGTTTGGTTGTTAGGGAGGCATGGTGGTGGAGATGCTTGGGAAGGGGAGAGAGATGTACGAGAGGGAAGAGATTTGGAAAAGATGGAAATTGCTTTTTTTGAATTTTCATTTTCCATTTAGGAATCAAATTTGGTAATCAACCAAAACCCCCCAAATTGATTGGGAATTGAGAATCACCAAATTTTGAGAATTTATTCCAATGTTTCAATACTCATACCTATACCTGGGGGGCGGGAGGCAAAAAAAAATTTCCGATCCGAAAAACTGACGGATACGATTTATCCTACTGTGAAAAATAGGGTATCCGATCCGATTTTCTTAGCGGGGCAAATGAGGGTCGAGTATCTGCAAAATTCAGATATAGATACGAATCAGGAAACAAAAACCTGCGAGTATTCGATCCGTAGGGTATATTATATAAATATTTTTAAAAAGGGACCATCTTGTAATTTATAAATGTTATTAATTCCTAATCAGTATATTGAATCTATTCTTTCCTCTCCTCTGCCTTCACCCTTGGGGCTTGGCTCTGTCTCTAATGATTTTAGGTGGACTGGTTATTTAGCTTGAAGGAGGAGTATAGAAAATCGGGAACTCTTTTTGCTGGTGATAGAAGTAATTTTTAGGGAATAACATACTTATTTCTGTCATTGTTTGGTATGCAATTCAAATTGCAACTAGTAACTTTTCTCAACTAAAGATATGTTACAGTTGCTTGTGTGCATTGGTTTTCTTGCAGGAATATGCTGAAATTTCTGTTTTTTGGTCACGTTCTTTGCCTAATGATGAAGTCTGCATTTTTATTTTTACTCGATATAGTTTTCAAGGTCTGCATTCTTAGTTTTACGCAATATAATTTTCAAGATTGTATATGTATGTGTGTGTGATTGGGAATTGGCCTCCTTGAAAGAAGATAACATTCCAGAAGCAAAACTAACCAAGGACATGGGATCATTATCCTTACAATCAAACAGTTTGGCTTTCCAAGAGTTCCTGATGTAATAAGTTAAGACTGCAAATAATTCGTATTCCTCCTTTGCCATTGAACAAACTCTCTCTTTTACCCAAAGATTAACCGTTTCATGTACGAAAATCATGTTGAGGAAGACCTAAAGTTTACATATTCTGTCGAATTTACAGGGTCCATAATTTTTGTCAATGAAGAAAGGGAAAATCGCTCAAAATGTCTTTCACGTTTCACTTAATGAATTTTTTCGTCTCTCATTTCTAGCGAAACTAATTTTATTTCCCTTACAAAATCAAGTGGGCCAAAATTGGTCTCAACCTAAGTTTCTAACCATGGGTATTTTATTAGGTTACAATTGAAATGTCTTACCAATTACCACCAAAGTTGCGCTTCATTGTCAAACTTTGAGATACGTAATTGTGTGTTTGAAGTACTTATTTATCATCTAAGTTCCTTAATTATGCAATATTCTGCACCATCATCTATTTCAGGCTGCAAGAGCTGTTGATCGATCGGATTCTGCGGATGGGGGCAGTCACGATGTTTCAGAAACCACATGTCTAGTAACAGAACTTTATAGCTACAACGATGCATTGGAGGAATTTTTGATCCTGGAACTAAGCCTCCTTGAGGAAAAGTAAATAAAATTTATAGTCAGAGTTACTATGTGCTGCTTGGCATGGATTTAGTTGATATGAAT
This sequence comes from Coffea eugenioides, assembly GCF_003713205.1. Lineage (NCBI taxonomy): Eukaryota > Viridiplantae > Streptophyta > Magnoliopsida > Gentianales > Rubiaceae > Coffea > Coffea eugenioides. The sequence goes on from NC_040039.1 coordinate 3,400,632, forward strand.
TGTTTAGCTGGACCTAGTAAAGGAGCTGTGGATGGAACATATTTGAAAGAGATAAAATGTGCTAAAAAACAAAAACAAATGCGTTTCTTAAAGAAAGAAATAAAAACAAATATGAGATGTGATTATCGAACAACGTAGTTGAGGATCCTAATTCCTTGAAGGAAATTAAATCAAGCTAATTTAGTAGCGTTTAGTTATTTAGTTTGGATGATTGTAAAAGTTTTAGTTATGGAAGTTGCATGGGATCATAGCCGTTGCTAAGTTAGCAAGTTTTTCTCGAATTCTCTGTCGGTTGGCCGGAGTCCCAACCTGAAGCTTATTTGGCTGGTAAGTGCAGCTTCCTTATTAGGGTAGATTGTGTCTAGTCCTGTTAGTATTTGGTTTTGCGAATTTCCTTTTACGAGTGGTTTGAATCCGTTTGGTAGTATATAAATTGGGTGCTAGTGTTTTAATGTTTCCTTGAAGAGTTGAGTTGAGTCTTGAAAAATAGATTTGAGGGAAAGCCTTATAGTTGAGAATTGCGAGTTGTTGTGAGCGAAAGACTACGACTTGATATTTGTTATTATTAAGTTTTACGTTAATAAATAGTTGAGCATTTGTTTGTGTGTTTATTTTCCTTTTCTTCTCACATATTTTTATATGTTAAAATTGCTTCGCATGTTTTTTTTGTGCCAACATTCCTTTAGTGCCTGTACTTTTTTGTTCCCTGGTGAACAAATTGGGTTCTCAATCATAGAACGATGAAGTTGTATGTGTATTTAGTAATAGAATCAGTTGAAATCCGTTTACATAATCAAATACTCCTAATTTTGTGTATGTCGTGGCTTCTTTTACATTTTAACCAAGGATAAATTTTTTACACTGTCAATATAAATTATTTTTTGTCTAAATCATCGTACATATTTTCTATTGATGTGCAAAGCCTCCATTTTTTTACTTGTGTCATGAATCTAGAGTAACTCGTGCAAAGAATTTTTTACACTGTTAGTGTCGAAAACATTAGTATATATGAAATCTTTTTTAACGACAAATAGTTTCATGGATCTCGTGGCTAAGTTTTAGTACTCTAAAGGGAAAAAAAAATCCACCAAGTGATACTATAAGATTGAAGAAATTAGTATATGATGCAAATAACAATTAGCACATGACATGCATACTATATATTCAAAGCATAATTATGCATAAATTCATATTTTATTATTCTTTAATTATAATCCGTGGAACCTTCCTTTTCTTTTCATTTTGCCTTTAGCTAAAGAATGTGCTACAACCACTACTGTATCCTGTGGCAAAACCATTAAATATGACTATTCTTTCTCATAATAGGGCCATATATCAGTTAAAATGTAGTTCTGGATAATTATTATGGTCACTATTCTTTTCCCTGACAGGGCAATTTGTTCACTATTATATCCCATGGGAGGGATGTATCAGTATTCAAAAGTAGCAATTCTATAGCCATTTCCTATCCTTTACTTATTTAACAAGTTCAACATATCCAAATATTGCATAGCAATCGCTTTTAAACATAAAGCACAATCATGATAGGCACATAGCCATCAAATAATTATATATGCTCAATCCATTTTAATATAGCAAAATATATTTTTGCATAACAATTAGCTAATAAAGTCTTTTATGAAGACATTTTAAAAAATCATAGAGGTATGAAAGAGCCACTTACCCACTATGAGAAAACCCTAATTCTGGTCAAAGTTACTAAAATGCCTCCTTTGTCTTCTCCTGCAATAACAAGCTAGAGGTACTTTTAGTATATCTATAGGATAATTAGATGCCAGACAAATTAAGCAAATAAGCTACTCGAAATAAGGATGCTGGCTCGAGATTTTTAGTGGCAACAGTGTTCGATTAAATCAGCATAACTCAAGTTAGACTCATCGAAAAACTATGAAATTGGTGCGATTAGAAACTAGAATTGAAGGGCTAAAAATATTTAGAGACATCTCTTAGAGATTCAGATCATAAGCTAGCCTAAATTTAGTCACAAGCCACTACAATTCTTCAGTTTTGGGCTATGCAGTTTCCAATTTTCGGCCAGATTTATAGATTTTCTAGTACTTATAGAAAATGAATCAGAGCTTGAATTTTACACCATTGGAAAGATCTTTGAGTATAGTTTCAAACACAACCAACAACAATCAATTTCAACTTTTCTATACCAAGTTATTTGCTAATTTACTATAACTGCACAAAGGTGACTGTCAACCACGGAATTAGTTAAAATTCAAGGTTTCTTGGCCATTAATGTTAGGAAATTGGATTAATTTCTTTTAGGAAAATTTTTTCTTTCGTGTGCAAGTAACTAGCTTTCTAATTAGTTTTAGTTACTTGACATAGTAGCAAAGGAAAATCCTATTTGTATGAGTTTAGGAATTATGAGTTATTTCCTATTTTAAACCAGTTTAGGAATTAACATTTATTTCCTGTTATTATTTGGGTATTGGCCAAGTAATGTGGTTTATAAATTAAATAGGTAAGGGTTGGCATACTACAAAAAGTGGCACGCAAGGGCGACATATAACCTTATACATGGGTTGGAGATGAGTGATTGTATATAAGGGTTTGGACTTGAGATTTGGACGTAGGCACAATGATGGAGTCGATTCATGTTAAAAGCACAAGTTTGTGTATATGTAATGCTCAATAATAAATTAGTAAGTACCAAAGCATGGTGTATAGCCTATGCAGTAGTATTTATTCATTTTTGCTGTGTCAATACAATTGTGGCTAATCATCTGTACGCTGATTTTCTTGATGATTACACGTCCAACAAATGTGGTTGCCGAAATATTGATAGGGTACAAGACTCCAAATAATAGTCAGTATCGAATATGCAGAGGATAGCATATACCAAAATATAACATACATTATCACACACCACTGGTTTCTAAAAAAAATTTAACTGTATCTCTTAGTATGAAACTAGTCATGGATCATGTGATTTGCGCCCGTGAACAAAAATGTTTTCAGGTTTCTTTTTTTTTTTTTTTTAGAGAAACTGGATGGTTTTAATAGAATTACTCTAATTCAAACAATAACAAAACATAAATCGAATTGTTTCTTCTTCTTCTTCTTTTTTTTTTTTTTGAAATTGGTCTACTCTCACCAACACAAATTAAGCACAAGAAACAAGACTTCTTTTGTTCTAAGAGCAACTTTAATTTCTATTAGTATTAATATTTTTTTGTCTTTCGCTTAAATTTATATGGTTTGATTGTACTTTTTCATATCATTTGAGTTGAATTTTTCAGTTTTTTGATTAATTTGTTGTTCTCCTTTGTGTCATTCTACGATATATATTTTTAAAAGTTTTAGTTATTCAAATTTTCTATTTTCTATTAATAAGGATTATAAATGGTTCAGTGATTCAACTTTCAGTATATTTCAATATGATTGGATGCTGAATGAATGAATTAAGTTAATTTGATTTTCTAATAAAGGAGGCACGTTGGGATAGTGTTAACAAATAGGTATGTTTGATGAATTTGAGCTCAAAATTTTGTTGCAGGGGATTTAAGGAAGATGGCACCATTGTAAATTATAAATTGATATAAAATTTTAAATTTCAAACTTAGAATAAAATAAATCATTTAAATAACCAATAATTAAAATGTAAACTATAAAAGAAAGATATTTTGCAAGGAAAAAGAATTGCCTTAAAAAAGTGGAATTTAGCGGAGTTAATGCATGAAATAAGCTCAATGGAGTTGGGAAAGATTGATGCTTGGTTACAGAGACAAAAGTCAAAGCTTTTGTTTTTGCGTTTATTTTTTTATTGATACTTCATCATTTTTCTTTTGTCTATGTTCAAGTAAATTTAGTATCAAGGTATAATAATCATATGTAATAAAGAAATTAGACGAAATTAAGTTCCAGCAAAGAGAGCTAATTAGTATTTCCTTAATTGTTATGTAAGAGTTATGCTAAGCACTTATCATATACTAACATTAAAGTGATATGGATTTGCATACTTATATAAGGAAACTAAGAGTCGGATTGTTATAGAATATTTTTACAAAGAGAAATTAAAAGAGACCCCTTGTTTGATATTTAAAAGTTACATCAACTACTAATAGTATATTGAGCATAATTTAATACTAATTTTATATCGTATGCAAATATAAGGAAAGTAAGATTGCCATAGGATGTTGTCACAAAGGAAATGACAGGTTGTCGACGCCTGTGCAATAATAAAAATAAACTTAGTTGTCAATTAAAGTAATCAAAACCCAATTCTAAGTACTAGAGCAGGGACTCTAGGTGTGAAATGGGTTACTTGATTCACCATGTTCCTGAAGAGTTTGCTTAATCCGATATACCAGAATGAGGTTGCTTATTCACGAGAAATTATTGATTTGTAAAAAGGGCAAGTAAGGTCGTCTCCTCAGGGATTGGGGATATTTGTCTCTTTTGAAATCCAACGTAACACGAGGGGTGTTTTTGTATAAAAGATGACAATTAAAGCAGTTCAACTAAAAATAAATAGCTAATTAAAAATTAAATGACAATTTACTAAAACCAGAGTAATAATAACTAAAGGTATAGTCAAGAAATAACTTCAGCAATGGTTCACCTAATTGATCATCGATGCAAAAGTAATTCTAATTATTTACTAATAAATAGGTTATAACTGCCAAACAAGTGATGACAGTCAACCCCTCCTTACTGTGTCGTTAATTAAGTTACGCATGTTAACCACTGCTCTAATTAAGAAATAATCCTAGGTATGTCCGTAAGATTTAATTCCCCAATTACTTTATGTATTAGAGGAGCTCTATTCTAACCAAATAACACACTACCAGGGTTATTTTAGATTAGCCTGCGTATTTTCCTGACACAAACCTAATCATGCTAGTTGTCACTATTTTAGAACAATTAAACAATTACGGATTTAATGCTCTAATTGACATCAGGTTGCTAAATTAATTCAACGTCCGGGCCCAGGATATTTAATTAACAAAGCAACCATAAACATTACAAACAGAGAATATGCAAATATCAGTAAATAAGAGGAATAAATAAAATTAATTCGATCTCACAATTTTTAGATGCACCAAAGCCTTCGTTGTTTTTTGACTAGAAAAAGGGGATTTAGTTCATCCCTGATGAGTAACACCCACACAAAGTTGATGAAATAGCAATCGCAAACATTGTCTCTGATTTCGATGATTCAATTCGTTCGAATTGGGAAAGAAGAGGCAAGACTACAAAGTATGACCAATTGTTTTCCTTGGTCTTGACATCCGCAGGAAGAAAACCACAAGAAGATGAAAAAGGAAAAGTCGAAGGCTAAAACAAGAAAGTGTCCCCATTGTCTGCTATCTCTACTTCCTATCTACTTTCTGCCTTTTTCTTTGTGGCTGCTCCAGAGGAAGAAAAGGGAGACTCCAGCCTTGTTCCGTCTCTTCTCTCTTCGACAATTACCAAAAGAAGAAAAGTTCCTCTTTTCCAAAAGTGCCCCTAGATTAAGGGAGCAGATTTGACTGCTACTTGAACACCTTTTCTGATAACCGTCAAATTGGCACTTGTTATGGTATTATTGTTCTACTCCCTGTGATAAATGTAAATTTCCAAAAGTGAGTAGAATCTGACAATTAATCCACATTTTGTAAGGTAACCGAGGAAATTAATTATAGAATAAATGATAAATTTGCACCCTATCAATTCCCCCCACACCTAAACCATGCTTGTCCTCGAGCATGAGAGCAGCAGACAAGCACCAATATTTGACAACGGCCATTGCTCCATCTACCTTATTGCCAAAATACCAAGAAAAACATATATCAAGCATCAGTGATCAAGATCCAAGAAACATCACCCCGATTAGCTTCTAAACCACAAACTCCTCCAGTTTCACGTTAACTAATCTAGAAAAAAGGAATTGTCGCTCAACATTTATCAGTAAATAGTCCAACTATTAACCAAAATCTCAACATTAAATCCACACATCGGCTAGCTGACTTTAATCACATATTGACACCACCTTCACACCTTTTTATTACGTTTTTCTATTTCCTCTTCTTTTTTTTCATTTTTTTTATTCTTTTCTTTTTCAATAGTAACAAAAGACTTAGTCTCTAGCCATTGAGCCTTTTGACTCGAACTCCAATATTTGCCAGATGGAAGAGCCCGGTTACTCAGCTCCTATCGCTATGAGACCACGTACTCATAGCAATTACTACTTTTGACGCGAGAATCGACACTTTTGGTGAAGATCCCCAGTTACTCAGTAGTAATAACTAGCGGAGTACAGTCAACTTCTGTTCACAGCCAGGCAACAAAGTAACTCAAAATCTCACATAAAATAGCAATAGCTAGTCTTATTTCCTCAAACATGGAGAACTAAAGTTAATAATTGGACCAATTCACATGAAAATGCCAAACAGTTATACCCTTTGCCTAGAAAAGGTAACCAAAAATTATAAGTCATAAGATCATTGATATTCACCAAAGAGATATTTTTGGACTCAATCAAATTAACTTGATACACTTTTATTACTAGAACTTGACAATAGTAGAATTAGAGTCAACGACCATCATCAAACCTTGGTAGTCATAGAAGAGCTGATCACTAATAAATGAAAAGAAAAGAAAAGAAATGAAAAATAGAACAAATAACAAAAGAATAAAGGAAAAACATCTAAAAACTAAAAACTAGAAACTATAAATACTAGCTGTATCACAGTTTTTCCCTCCCACACCTAAATCCGACATTGGCCTCAATGGAGGTAATAGAGCAAATCAAGCAGAGAAGACACTGAAACTTCCCTCGGGGGCGGCTATAGGATAGGCGGGAATGGCGGAGTGAAGCTGATATGGTGGGAGTACGCGGCTAGGTTCGGAGACATTTGAGCCACCTGATTGGTGACATTCGTCACCCGCTCATCTACGTTGTGAACTTGTGCTCGTAAGTGGCGCCACTCACCATTTTCGCCAATTATCACCCCAAGCGACAAAAGACAGAATATCCAACAAAGATAGGAACCAGTAAATGCAAATCAATAGCCATTGGTGTTCCCCAACTCAATAGTCAAATGCAAAAGTTGTCCACCCAAATACTCAATACATGTCCCCAATGATACAGTTAACTGCACAATTCAACCAATCAAAATCGTAGCAAATGCCTCAAGAATTCAACAATTCCAGCAGTAGCAGTTCAGAGATTTGATAATAACAACTCAGTCACAAGTTCTTAGCTGTCAATCAGACAACCAATCAGATAGAATTACCAAATCTAGTCAAAATACTCCAACTAGTACCACTGGTTCCAGTATCAAAAATTCACAGCAAAATAGGAACGAATCTTCAATCATCCAAATTCAATCAAATGCAATCAATCTAAAATCGATCAATCAAAATCAGATACCGGCAGTCAAACACATGCAATCACACATAGTCAATCGATAAATGCCAAATAGCAAAGTTACTGTGTATGAATCACAAAATTAAGAAAGGGCTCGACTGGGGCACAGTTACGCGAGAAACCTGACACCAGGGTTGGAGTAGTGCTGATGCCGGCAGTTGCGCGACGGTAAGGCTCCTGTCTCACGCAAGAGTGTAGTGAAGGAGGTGTTAGGATCGGAAACAACCAAGTGAAAGAGATAAACAATGCAAAGATCATAAATGTAACAATAAGTAAAAGGAAAGAATTACAAACCAATTAACTACCCAGCTCCTCTTGAGCTTCAAACAAGCTACTTCAAATTGATGAATTACAATCACTCTTGTGTACAAAGGAAGGTTCACCTCCTCCTTGCCCCGAACTCCCTCGGTCAAGCCAGGACGTTTTACTATCCCTCAGGACAACCCTCACAGAGCTACACTCATGAAGTATTCACTCACAAATGAAAAGTTTACAATGAACCTCACACCACTAAGACTACAAATCTTCTTTGAAGAGTATTTTCTCACTAAAATCTCTCTAGATCTTTTGTATCTTCAGTGTGCCAAAGTTATTTTTAGTATCTGACCAACCACTATTTATATAGGACCAAGAAAGTGCCTCATTAATGCTTCCAACGGATAGAAAGTAGCTGAACAGTCAACTATCCATTGGCAGTGTCGGACGTCCGATAGCCCTGTTTTATGCGTCCGACAGCAAGCAGAGAGTTTAAGACTTTTTCTTCAATTCTTTCGGACGTCCGATAGGCTGGTTTTCTGCGTCCGAAGATACTCAATGGTTGTCGGACGTCCGATGCAGTTTTTTTGAGCGTCCGACAGCTTCAGCATACTTTGTCTTCTTTCAATTGCACTTGTTCATGGAATCAAATAACTTCATAACTGAAAATATATCTTGAAGAAATATTAGTATCATCCATTTGTTTTGTTAACATCAAGATCAACAGGAGGCGACGCTGAGGGGGGAAGTGCGCGATAGGCAGCGGCAGCGCGCGTTGAGGAGCGCGTGATAGAGAGCAGCAGGAGAGAGATGAGGCGAGGCGACGCGGTTACGTCGCAGGTCATGGGTGGCAGCGGCAGCGGTGTGGTGCAGCGGTCGCTGCGAGGAGAGAGAGAGTGTGTGGGGTTGCGTGAGGATGTCGGCGTGCGTTTGACTCGAAGAGCAAGAGAGAGAGAGAGTCACGCGGCAAGAGAAGGGCGAGACCTTGGGTGGAGGTTGGCGATGGCGATGGCGGCGTGCGGCGAAGCAGGGAGAAGGCGGTGGCGGCGGTCGAGTTTTGGCCAAGAGGGGAAAGGAGAAACATGGGAAAGCGGGGGAAGAATGGAAGAAAAGGGAAAGAAAGAAAGGAAGAAAAAAGAAAGAAAAAGAAGAGAAAAAAAAGAAAGAAAGAAAAAGAAATAGTTTTTTGGTGTTTTCTCCCTTTTTTTGTATTTGGAATTTAAATTTTAAAATTTGAATTTTGAAAATCAAAATTGAAGGTTAAAACAGAAAATATTTTTATTTTTAATTTTTTTTGGTTGTCAAACACGGCATGGGCACGCTAAGATTGGAAGAAATATTCTGACCTTGGGAGTCACCTTTCGCAATTTAACGCGTGCCCTCCTTGCGTGGGCATGCCATGATTCCTTGGCCTGCTTGCGTTTCGAACAGTGGAGGTTTTACCAACATGGCGTGGGCACGCGAAGATTGGTAAAAGTATACTGACCATGAGGTTGGGACTTATAACATTAATGCGTGCCCTCCTCGCGCGGGCATGCCAAGTTTCCCTGCCCTGGCCACAGTTGAGGAAAACATCAAAAGCAATCAGTACCCAAGTGAGAAACGACAAATTGAAAGAATTGAACAATAAAAAACTACAAAACCAATATTTGGGTTGCCTTCCAAAAAGTGCATTTCTTTAACGTCTTTGGTTAGACGTTAAACACCACTCTTCAAATCTGGATGTAATTCAAATTTTCTTGTAATCGGTGGCCCTCCTCCGGGATCCAAATAGCCATTGAGTGCAGCCTTCTTTCTTAATTTTCTATTCATTTTCACTTCATAAACTGCTTTCATTCCCTGATAGTTGTTCGCAGCAACTTTGAATTTATCCCTACAAGCAAACTCAGAAAATTCTTGTACAGAAGGATTAATAACATGAATAGCAAACACAGAGTAAGAGTTAACAGGATGTTTCATTGTATCAAAAATATTAAAGTGGACTATTTCTTCATCAAATTCCATTGTGAGAGTACCCTTACTAACATCAATCTTAGTTTGGGCAGTACTCAAGAATGACCTTTCTAATATAATGGGTGATGGATTTGGGGCACTTCCATCATCCATGTAAAGCACATAAAAATCAGTAGGAAAAAATAATCCATCTACTTGCACTAAAACATCCTCAACTACCCCATTCAGATAAGTAAATGTACAATCAGCCAATTGAATTATTATCCCTGTTTCATTTAAAGGTCCTAAATTTAGGGAATCATAGATTAATTTATGCATCACATTAATTGAAGTTCCTAAATCTAGCATGGCATTTTTAATCTTAGAAAGTCCAATCTGAGAGGGGATAATAAACATACATGGTTCTCTGCATTTAGGTGGTAGTTTCCTTTGTAAAATCGCTGAAACGTTCACACCTACCACAATGTGCTCATCCCCCCTAACTTCTTCTTGATGACGCACAAGTTTTTCAAGAATTTAGCGTATCTTGGCACTTGCTTGATTGCGTCTAACAAAGGGATATTGATTGCCACCTTTCGAAACATCTCTAAAATCTTCTTTTCTTTATCTTGCTTCTTTGGTTTCTCTAACCTACTTGAAAAAGGCGGTGAGTTAGTTCCAACTTTAATTATAGAATCAGGAATTACCTTTGGATTTGCATTTCTCATTCCTTCCTCCTCAAGCTCTTTTTCAATTTGATCTTCATTTTTATCCTTCGGGATCACGAGTTCGAGTCCCTGAATTTCCTTCCCGCTCCTTAAGGTCATTACACTTACATTCTTCAGGTGTAGTTCAAGTTGAGACGGCAATTTTTCATAAACTTGGGATTCCAGGAGGTTGATTGCTATTGCCATCTGACTCTGCATTGCTTGCACCTGTCCCAGTTGATTTCTCATACGTTGTACGTCAGAATCCGTCTTTTGTTGATTAGCAATTAATTGCTTCATCATCTCTTCCATAGACGGACTTGAATTTGAAGGGGGTGGTGGCGGGCGAGATTGATACTGTTGTTGATACCCTTGCTGTCTATTTGGTGCAAAATTTGACTACCTATTTCCTCCATAACTGAAGTTAGGGTGATCTCTTCAATCCGGATTGTACATATTTGAGTACGGGTCATATGGCTTTCTTGGCGCGGGCACGTGACCAGCCATGTTCACTTGCTCCGCACTTTCTTGTTGAATCAGCGGACATATCTCTGTAGAATGACCCATAGCAGTGCAAATCCTATACACCTTGGCTTGTGATGCATTTCCTATAGCCAATTGCCTAACAAATGATATTAATTCAATCAACTGCTGTTGAATAGAAGATGTCTCTACCTCACTCATTCTGCGTGTCGGGACATCCTCCCTCGCACCAAACTGTTGCGAATTTTCAGCCATTCCTTCAATTAATTCCCACGCTTCTCAAGGAGTTTTATTCACCAATGCCCCTTCACTTGCAGCATCAATTATACTCCTATCTCTGAAAAGGAGCCCCTCGTAAAAATATTGGATGAGCAATTATTCACTTATTTGGTGTTGAGGGCACTTGTTGCATAACTTCTTGAACCGCTCCCAATAATGATCGGTTTGACTCTCCTGGATGCTGCTTGATACCGCATATCTTTTTCCTTAGACTTGCAGCTCAAGACGCCGGAAAGTATTTGTCTAAGAATTTTTTCTTCAGCTGGTCCCACGTGGTGATACTACCTGGTGGTAGGTAGTACAGCTAATCTTTCGCGGAATCCTTCAAAGAGAAGGATAATGCCCTCATTTTTATTTGCTCTTCTGTAATTCCTGGGGGTTTCATGCTATTGCAAACGACATCAAACTCTTGCAAGTGCTTGTAAGGCTCCTCACCTCACCTGGTAAACCATAGAAAGATGGCAAGAGATGAATTAGACCAGATTTTAACTCAAATGGAGTGTTATCATTCAAACTTGAGAAAGTGATGCATAATGGCTGCTGATTTAAATCTGGGGCAGCCAACTCCCTTAGTGTTTGTACATTAGCCATAGTGACTTTTTCTTGATCCGAGTCACTCGAAGTATCACCAAACGAATTTGCTGGTTCAACTTCTGGCTCAAGTCTCTGAGATACAGCACTAGAGTGCTCTTCTCTGAGCTGTCTGGTCTCTTTCCTTGTTCTACGCACAGTCTTCTCTACCTTGGGATCGAAAATTAATTCACCTGTACGAGAAGAACGGGGCATATACTCGAAAAGTACCAGCAATGGTAACCAGAGTAATAATAACTAAAGGTCTAGCTAAGAAATAACTTCAGCAATGGTTCACCTAATTGATCATCGATGCAAAGGTAACTCCAATTATTTACTAATAAATAGGTTATAATTGCCAAACAAGTGATGACAGTTAACCCCTCCTTACTGTGTCAGTGATTAAGGTACGCCCGTTAACCACTGCTCTAATTGAGAAATAATTCTAAGTACGCCCGTAAGATTTAATTCTCCAATTGCCTTACGTATTAGAGGAGCCCTATTCTAACCAAATAACACACTACCAGGGTTATTTTAGATTTGCCTGCGTATTTTCCTGACACAAACCTAATCATACCAGTTGTCACTATTTTAGAGCAATTAAACAATTACAGATTCAATACTCTAATTGACATCAGGTTGCTAAATTAATTCAACGTCCGGGCCCAGGATATTTAATTAACAAAGCAACCATAAACATTACAAACAGAGAATATGCAAATATCAGTAAATAAGAGGAATAAATAAAATTAATTTGATCTCACATTTTTTAAATGAATCAAATCCTCCGTTGTTTCTGGACTAGAAAAAAGGGATTTAGTTCATCCCTGATGAGTAACACCCACACAAAGTTGATGAAACAGCAATCGCAGACATTGTCTTTGATTTCGATGATTCAATTCGTTCGAATTGGGAAAGAAGAGCCAAGACTACAAAGTATGACCAATTGTTTTCCTTGGTCTTGACATCCGGAGGAAGAAAACCACAAGAAGATGAAAAAGGAAAAGTCAAAAGCTAAAACTAAAAAGTGTCCCCATTGTCTGCTATCTCTACTTCCTATCTACTTTCTGCCTTTTTCTTTGCAGCTGCTTCAGAGGAAGAAAAGGGAGACTCTAGCCTTGTTCCGTCTCTTCTCTCTTGGGCAATTACCAAAAGGGGAAAAGTTCCCCTTTTCCAAAAGTGCCCCTGGATTAAGGGAGCAGATTTGACTGCTACTTGAACTCCTTTTCTGATAACCGTCAAATTGGCACTTGTTATGGTATTTTTGTTCTACTCCGTGTAATAAATGTAAATTTTTAAAAGTGAGTAGAATCTGACAATTAATCCACATTTTGTAAGGTAACAAAGGAAATTAATTATAGATTAAATGATAAATTTGCACCCTATCAGGAAATTAAAGGAGATTCTTTAATTGATATTTAAAAGCGAAATTGACGAACATATTGGGAAAGGAGCATAGTGATAAAATTCGCTTTAAAAAATTAATACTCCATATATAGATTTTAGAGAATTTTAGTGGCCTATTTAGATTTTACAAAATTTTGACCCAGGGAAGCGTGGAGCTACCCCTACCCGTTCTCCCCCTCCCTTTTAATCTCTCTCTACCTTAATGTGTATTACTCTCCCTATATATAATGTGCTTGTCACAAGTAGCAATACTCAAAGAAGCAAAGAATTACAAAATTTTCTCTTACACTGCAGAAAAAATGGAAAACAGTCAAAACTCCAGTCGAAGTTGCAAATCTAGAGGCAGTAGAGGATCAAATTCCGGTAATGAGATAACTTACATTTCTTCTCACCAAAAAACTATTCCCTTCTTCTTTTATGCTTGTTTAGAGCTACGTGATGTTTGCATGTTGTTGTTTACATGCGAAATTTATTCTTAGTTAGATATCATTAATTCTTATGCCAATTAATTCTTGTAAATCTCCTAGATTTTGTTGTTATCTACATCTCAAATTTTTTTTCTCTTAAGTTGATAGCCACTCCTTTTATGTGCTTATATGGTGATATATCCATTTAAAACTAATATGTTTTTCTTTTATTTGCTACATTTAAGATGTTCAATTTTATAGGGATGAATTTTTGGAAATGACATTGGTCAAAATTGAATGAGAGGATTTATTTCTCCATATCTTATCTATTTAGTTAAGTTATACCTATATATAAATGTAATTAGCCTAGTTATTTTACTCTAATTTGCTATAATCATTACCTTTTCAATCATTTTTCATGTTGGTTTTTCTAATGCATTTTGCTTTAGGGAAATTTTTTTCTACTTTATACTCTTTAGATCGAGATAGGTTGGAGATTGGAAGTTTGAAACTTTTTTCAAATAAATTTTCAATCTTATACACACACACACACATATATTTAAGTAACTAATATTCTTTATAAAACTTCTAATTCATGTAAGAAAAAGTTTAAAAAAAACCAATTCTTTATGCATTTAAAAGAAAGCCTCTTTTTAGTCAATTAAGGATTAACATATTTTTGTATGAAATATATTTTTAAATGACATTTTTGAAGAATTAAAAAAAAATATTTATTTTATTTATTCTTTATAAAATTTTGAATTTTAATTATGCGCTCTTTAAAAGAAAATATGATTGTTTAGTCATACACGTATTAACTATAAATATTACCTTTCCACATTAGTTGCAACAATAATTAGTTACCTTCTTAGCTAATTGGCCAACCACTTATCTTATATATAAAATTATCTATAGCTCCACAACTAGCGAAGTATGATAGGTTTTTGTTACATTTAAGGAGGAACTTATTCGAGTTAGATCGAAAAAAAAGAAAAACCATCATCAGTTTTGTTATTGTTTTGATCAAGATTTGGACTTTATTGTACATTATATTGGATATGTGTAACTCGATTGTTCTACATAATAGGTGTTTTAGTTATTACTATTATTTAATTGAGTAAAGGAGCATTGCTCTCAAAGTAGTTGATCTGGCCTTGAATCTAAACACACATAGAAGTTGATCGTTTCCTACATTCATCTTGTTTAGGTCCAAAGAAGCCATAGTTTCCTAGAGTTGAAAGGAACTACATCATATGATAATGCTAAATGGATATGTGTAAACTTGCTCTTTAGATTCCAAATTTCATTTTAGTGTAGACACGCACATTAAGAGAGAAAATGCAAGAGAGAAAGAGAGAGAGTGAGATAGACACAAAGAGAGTGGGACCAATACCATTGACAACTCACTTGTGGGACCAATACCATGCTTTGCATACTAGCGGGGGCAAACTTAGAAGCATTGATTACTCACTCGTGGGACCAATACCATGCTTTGCATACTCCAAAAAATTTGTCATATTCTACTATTCACATTGAATACAATATTGGATTCAACTTATCACTTCACGTTTCCAAGATGCCTTCTTTAGTTTCAAAATCAAAATCCAAGTCATCCGTTACAAATCATAGTCCAATTGTAGCGCTTGCCAAGGCTTATTTCTCCTTGATTTTATAGTAATGGACAAATGGAGTAAAAGAGAAGGAGACAATATTTGTGAAATTTTGTTTGCTAATCTCTATCAAGAATAATGCGTTATACATAATTCTAACTCCAATATATTTTCAAATCTAGAAGAAGTTTAGAAATTGAAATGTTTGATGAATTTATATGATATTTATAAACTTGATACTTGTTGAATGATTTTAGACATATTTTGTTAGCTCCATTTCATGACAATATATACTATATCATGCATATGTATCATTGGTAATTAACAAAAAACTAAGACATAGAAAATGAATCTTAAGATTGAATTAATCAAAGACTCCTTGTTGTGTGGAGAATAAACATATACATAAAGGATAGATGACTAAAATATATGGGTTTAACGTTAATTTCAGCTTTAGTGATTCGAGAACCAGGAGATGCTGCAAGTCACGTGGCTACAAACCCCAGCGCCAGTGGTAGCAATGTTAACAACAACAACAATTCTGGGACACCCGAGCCATACCCAAGGCATCATCCTGACTATTTGGTTCCAATAACTAATATCCTTCGCATCATGAAGCGTATCTTGCCGCCAAATGTCAAGGTTTCTGAAGAGGTCAAGACAACCATCCAAGAATGTCTTTCAGAGTACATTCACTTCATCACTGGGGAAGCTAATGAACGCTGTCACTGTGAGCAACGCAAGACCATCATTGCCGAGGATCTTTTGTATGCTTGTGCAAGGCTTGGATTTAGCAACTATATCGGTCCTCTCACTCTTTTTCTGGAGCGATATCGTCAAAATGAAGCTGCTAAAAATATTATACATGGGGACGCTTCTGTTAGGCGCACCACTTATTTTCCAGATGCGCAGGGCCCTCCTCCTTTGCTTACTTCTACACCACCTCTCTTACCTCCAATGAATCTGACTTTTCAAGTTGGTGAAGATCATCAGGGGTTCTTTATTAATCCAGCATTGATGTTGAATGATTTGTACTTTCAAAATGTTCGTGAGACTGATCATGGCGATCGGTTTGACGTTGTTGGTTCTTCTTCAAATCTTGACTTTCCGGCGCTAGCTCCTTTTTCCTATGGCTTTTATACTGGGGCTTCTTCTCCACCTGGGTCTTATCCTTATGGTCATGGCCCTAATCATGGACAGTGAGGCTATAGCTTTTGCTATATGTGCAATATATACTATATAGTCCAGGCACTACTATGAGTGCTTAATTGTTCTAATTATTTTTTTTTGTGTTGTTATTATTGTTGTTACTCTTGGATACAAGACATTTTGATTTTTGAGCCTTGAAACTAGGCTTTATTTCATATTGCTTGGGGTGTTGCTACTATTGCTATTTTTGCTCTAGGACGTGAGATATTATGATCTTTGAGCCTTGGAGAATAGGTTATTTTTGCTGTTCAAACGGTTTTTCTTATTCAAAATCTATCAAAGGACACTTCTAAGTCAGTAAAATTAGATCCTTGACAGATAGACATTTCAAAGTAAATTAATTGAATGTTCATAAATAGTAATTTGGCATAAATAAGAAGATCAAAGCAAGCATCAATTTATTAGCTGAAGTCAAAATCACTAATACTTACAAACTTTCTTTTTAGGATAAAGGATTTTGACTATTATAGAAAAATATTTAATTGAATATATGTGTATTATAAATGTAAATTTATTTCAAGAAAAATAAAAAGAAAAAAGTACAAATTCGTGCATTTCAAATGTATAATAAATCTTACAAAATTGAGGTCTATATAGATTAAAGTTTTTTACTAAATATTTTTTTAAATAGATGTTTATAGTAAACACACCCCAAAATACTCTCAAATGCATCTGAAATACACCTAATAAAAATACCAAAAAATTAAAAAATTGAAAACATCACCATCTCTTTTTTCCTCTACCAGCACCCGACCACTTTCACTCTCTCACCTCTCTAACGACTCTCTCTTCTCTTTCTCCTTTTCTCTTTTTTTTCTCCTTCGCTTATCCCTTCTTCTCTTTCCTTCCCTCCCTCACTTTCATTACTCTGTGTATGGAGTGGTATACTTGACAAGTGTCCATTTTACCTAATAATTTATGTATATTTTAGTTTATTTATAACTAATTTTGAGCTCCTAAAACAATGTGAGTGACCATTCTGGCAATATTTGATGTCTTTAAGTAACGTTGAGAAGACTTGCGAATTTGTCCTTTTTAGGTGTTAATGTTTATCATATTTTGGTAAGGATGAATAAGCAAGGACAATACGAAGCCGTTTACAAAAAGTCATCATCGGATTGGATGAGAGTATACGGGGCCGGACAGTGAATTTCGAGTCAGATATCAAATCAGATACCCGCTAGAAGGTTTTGCAAGAGAAAAGGTGTTGAGCAGTATACAACATCGGATTGAGGGAGTGAAGTCGGATAATCGGGCCAAATACTCGTCAGAGAATTTTTCAAAGAAGAGTGTTTAGCAGTATACGGCATCGGATAGTGAAATTTGCTTCAAATATCGCTCGGATACTTTGGCGAGAAAATCTGCAAATTGCACAGCTTTTCATCCTTCTTTCTTGCAGCATTTATGACGTTTCGACAACTTCATATTGGGTCCAAGACATTAATTCTTGTCAACTTTATATAACTCAATTGTATCTTTTTGACTCTTCAAGACAAAATGAAGCTTCTTGTGGAAGATTGAAGAAATCTTGAAGATTATAAATAAAGAAGCCTTTAGTCATAGAAGAAGTAATAGGGTGCATTTTAGTGGGATATTTTGATAATATTGCATAATTGTTTGACTAAATTTTGCACTAGTTGGGTGGATTCTACTCGAATTTTGTGTTGGTGTTACTTGCAGGAAATAGTGAAGAAAAAGTGGTTAAAATCAACATTCCAGGAGACTTCCAGACAGTAGGTGTACCTACGCCTAACTTCAACCTTCAAATCCGGATTCCCGTGATTCTTCGCACGTGGAGAGCCTCAAAAAGGGCGAAAAGTGGCTGGCTACAAATTTGGAGATCGGTGGGGCCACTCCAGAGCTGAAGGAAGTAATTTGTAATAGGATTTCTATTATTTAGGAAGTTTGGTATTCGGATACCAAGTTTAGAGGAGAAAAACTAGGACCAGATATACGTTTTTTTCTCTTGGGGCCTGGCCGATGAAAAGGAAATCAATTCCTTCATCTTTTTGGGGGGCGACCTACATGAAGGAGTATTGTACTTTCTGAAGGCTTGTTTTTTACTTTGTTTTTGCTTTTGTGAACAATTAGGAAGAAACCAACGAGAGGAGCCGCATTTGTGGACTTGGGAAGTCCTTTTTCCTGGCTTTGACCGAATTGAAGAAGAAAACCTCAAACTTTTTCGTATGCTTGTGGTTAGGAACAATAGAAAGCAACAATTTGTCTTTTTTTTCTTTCTCTGATTGACCGAAATTGAGAGATCAAATTTGACAACTTTTCCTAATTATTTACGTATGGCTTGTTCTCTATTAATGGAGAACTAACTCTCTAATTCTAGTCAAGGGGACAACTGAAGATTTGGTTCGGCAATTACTGTGAGATCTAAATTATTTTAACTGCTTCCTCCATTTATTGGTATTTTTATGTTTTCTGCTTTTAATTGTTATAACTTTTGTGTATGATTGAATGGTGCGCAATATTTAATTATTCACGTAGACTATTTTACTAATTAGGGGTAGTTGAATCCGTAATTGTTCGATTACCTCTGTCCCGGTAGCAACTGGTATAATTGGGTTTATGTCAAGAAAACATACGATCTAATTTAAACAATCCCCCGTAGTGTGTTTGTTAGTTAGGATTGAACTTTTCTAAATCTTAATGCAATCTAGAAATTAAATCCTACGGTCGTACCTAGGGTTGTTTCTAGGTTAGAGAAATAGTTAACGGTCATACCTTGACTATCGAAAAAGTAAGAAAAAGCTGGTTGTTTATCGCATGTATGATAGCGATAACCAATGTATTAATAAATGTTGAAATTATATTTGAATCGATGATCAGTTGTATGAATCATTTCTGAAGTGTACCCTTGGCTAGAATTTTTTCAATTATTTCTGTCAATTAATTATTTTTTGCATTTGATTTATTTAATTTATTAGCATTTAATCCTAAAATCTCCCATTTATCTTGACTCGGAAGGAAACAAATTTCTCCTCTGCTTGTCACTATCTACTAGTTAGTGAATTTAGTCAGATAATTAATTCTGGTATATCGGATTAAGCAAACTCTTCGGGAATAGGATGAATCAAGTAACCCATTGCACACTTAGAGTCCCTGCTCCAGTACTAGAATTGATTATGGGCTGCTTTTGGTGGTAGTTAGGTTTTATTATTACTATTGCACAAGCTCGGCACCTGTCAATTTTTGACGCCGTTGCTGGGGACTGGCGGTTGAATTATTTATTTCTTTTTGAGTTCAGTTTCTTCTTGATATTTTTGCTAGTTTATGTCCTGTTATTCTCGCACAGGTGAACTGATATACGACCCTGAGAATGAGAAAGCAGCCCGTAGGCGTCGGCAAGAGACTAAGAGACGAAAAGAAGGCAGTTATCTACTGCAAACGAGTCAGTAGAAGACGAAATTACCATGGTCAACAACCGAACACTAAGAGAGTTGGCTGCCCCGGAGTTGACCCACCAGCCTTTGTGCATCACATTCCCAACTCTGGCTGAGAACACTTCATTCGAATTAAAATCGGGGTTAATTCACCTTTTACCCTTGTTCCATGGTCTCTCTGGTGAGGAACCCCATGAACACGTCCAGGAGTTCAAAGTGATTTGTTCTAGCATGAAACCTCCTAGGGTCACTGAAGAGCAAATTAGACTTAGAGCCTTCCCTTTCTCTCTCAAGGATGTAGCGAAAGATTGGCTATACTACTTACCCGCAGATAGTATCACCACATGGATACAGTTGAAAAAGAAGTTTCTAGAAAAATTCTTCCCTGCATCTCGGGTTGCGAGTTTGAGGAAAGAGATATGCAGCATCAAACAGTACCCCGGGGAGTCCTTATATGATTATTGGAAAATATTCAACAAGTTGTGCACTAGATGCCCGCAGGATCAAATTAGTGAACAACTATTGAACCTTTCTCAATAATCATACAAGGACTCTCCGAGGTACTGCTTGATGCTGCATGTCTCTTTCCTCAAAAGCATCAAATTAGTGAATAACTATTGATCCAATACTTTTATGAAGGGCTCCAGTCATCTGATAGAAGAATCATTGATGCTGCGAGTGGAGAAGCACTGGCAAATAAAACACCAAGGAAAGCATGGGAGCTCAGTGAAGCAATGGCAGAAAATTCTCGGCAATTTGACTTCCGTGAGAGTAACCCTACCCGTAGGGTCAACGAGGTAGAGACGTCATCCATTCAGTAGCAACTGTCGGAGCTGACGTCTTTTTTCGGCAATTCACCGTGGGGAATGTGCAGCGACCGAATGTCTGTGGAATTTGTACAAGTATGGACCATCCCACAGATGCATATCCCATTTTGCAAGGAGATGGAGTTGAACATGTAAATATGGCAGGAGACGTGCCCGCGCCCCGTAGGCAGTATGACAGGTATTCTAACACGTACAACCCAGGTTGGAGAGACCATCCCAACTTTAGCTACGGGAACAGGCCGTAGAATTCATTGGGAAATTACCCTCTATGATTTCAACAACCATGGCAACCAAAGTCTCAGCCTTCGTCTGCAAATTCAGGAGACTCCTTGGCAGACATTGTCAAGAGCCTGGTTATAAGTACTACTCAATTTCAAAAGCAAAAACTAGATCGGGCATAAAAGATATGGAGACTCGAATGAGCCAAATGGCAATTGCCATTAATCGTCTGGAGTCTCACGTTTTTAAAAAATTACCATCACAACCCGTGGCAAATTTAAAAAATGTAAGTGCCATGATACTGAGAAGTGACAAAGAAGTGGAGAGACCTAAGTTAGCGAATCCGAAAAGCAAAAGTGAAGAAGAGATTGAAAAAGAAGAGCGCATTCACGAAGACCCTTAGGCAGCACTTCTTCAATTCCTGTTAAATCTAACTTACCTCCTTTTCCTTGCAGGTTGGAAAAGACAAAGAAGGCAGAGAAGGAAAAGAGATTCTGGTTATGTTCCAGAAAGTGGAGATTAATATGCCCTTGTTGGATGCCATTAAGCAGATACCGAAATACGCAAAATTTTTAAAGGACCTGTACACCCACAAGAGGAAGTTAAGGGGTGACGAAAGAGTGGCAGTGAGAGAAAATGTGTCGGCTATACTTCAAAGGAAACTCACACCAAAGTGTGAGAATCCAGGTATGTTCACAATTCCATGTAAAATAGGGGATACCCCAATTAGGAAGCAATGTTGGATTTAAGGACGTCGATTAACATGATGGCTAAAATCATCTATGTCTCTCTAAACCTTGGGGCAATAAAAGGCACAAGTATCATAATACAACTAGCAGACCGTACCAAATCTTGTCCAGAGGGGTTAGTTGAAAATGTTTTGGTACAGATCAATGAGTTAGTTTTTTCTACAGATTTTTATGTCCTAAACATGGAGGATGAAAGGTCATTAAATCCGTCGCCTATTTTATTAAGTAGACCATTTTTGAGTACTGTTAGGACAAAAATAGATGTGAATGAGAGTACTCTATCAATGGAGTTTGATGGAGAAATTGTAAATTTCAATATTTTTTATGCGATGAAGTACCTGGAGGAATGTAACTCTGTTTTTGTTTTGAGTGTTATTAAACCCCTTGTACAAGAAACTTTCGAATTTAATGGGGAGGATGCACTAGAAGTGATTTTGACGAAACACCTTGAGTTGGGAGCAACTCTTAGTGTGGAAATAAGTGATGAGTTGTACCGTGCGATTGAAGCACTGCACTCACTTCCACCAATTTCTTCTAGGTATGAGCTCACTTCTGTTTTTGAACGTTAAACTCAGAAAAAGTTGCTGCCTTCTGTTATGCAGGCACCCGAGCTGGAGTTTAATCCTCTCCCGAAACATCTGAAGTATGCATTTTTCGGGGATAAGCAGACACTACCGGTGATAATTTCTGCATATCTGTCACCGAGTCAAGAAGATAACCTGGTTCGTCTTCTTCGAGATCATAAAGAGGCGATTGGGTGGAGTATCGCAGACATCAAAGGAATTAGCCTATCTTTATGCATGCACCGGATACGACTCGAAGACGATGCGAAACCAGTGAGACAGGCGCAACGAAGATTAAACTCGTTGATGATGGAAGTAGTTAAGAAGAAGATACTCAAACTCCTAGAGGTGGGAATCATCTTCGCCATCTCAGACAGCCCGTGGGTAAGCCCAATTCAAGTAATCCTGAAAAAGGCGGGAGTGACTGTAAAAGATAACCAGAAAGGCGAGATGGTTCCGGTTAGAAAATTCACAGGATGGCACCAGTGCATCGACTACCAGTGACCGAATGCTGTGACGAAAAAGGACTACTTCCCTCTCCCTTTTATTGATCAGATGATATAGAGGTTGGCTGGCTGTGTTATTATTAAATTTTTGATGGTTTTTCAGGGTAATTCCAGATCACGATAGCACCCCAGGACCAGAAGAAAACCACATTCACCTGTCCATTTGATACGTTTGCCTATCGGAAGATGCCTTTCGGCCTCTGCAATGTTCGAACAACCTTTCAAAAGTGCATGGTAAGTATCTTCTCCGAATATGCAAAAAAGATTATTGAGATATTCATGAATGATTTTAGCGTATATAAGGATAGTTTTGAGGAATACCTTAATAATCTAACTTTAATTTTGAAACGGTGCATAGAAACAAACTTAGTCCTTAATTGAAAAAAGTCACTTTATGGTGGAACATGGTATTGTTTTGGGACATGTAGTGTCGACTAAGGGAATAGAGGTAGATAAAGCAAAAGTCGACCTTATTTCTACTTTACCTTGCTCGTAAGTGTGCGGGAAGTGCGTTTCTTTTTAGGTCATGCAAGATTCTATAGGAGATTCACCAAGGACTTTTCAAAGATTGAAGCACCCTTGTTCAAACTGTTACAAAAAGACGCAGCATTTGACTTCACCAAGGAGTGCAAGGCGGCATTTGACAAATTGAAGGAGTTGTTGACATTACCGCCCATCATTCAACCTCTAGACTGGAGCCTTCCATTCGAAATAATGTGCGACGCGAGTGATTACGCAGTAGGAGCAGTGTTGGGGCAAAGGATTGGCAGGGTGGCGCATGCAATTTACTATGCATCAAAAGCGTTGAATGGAGTTCAACTTAACTATTCTAGGATGGTGAAAGAATTACTAGCTGTTGTTTTTGCATTAGAAAAATTTAGGTCTTATTTATTGCGTGCAAAAGTAACAGTTTTCTCTAATCATGCAGCCTTAAGGTATTTGATGACGAAGAAGGGTGCAAAATCAAGACTCATCAGATGGATCTTGCTCCTGCAAGAGTTTAACTTGAAGATTAAAGATAAAAGTGGGGCAGAGAACTTGGTTGCTAATCACTTGAGCCGATTGCTTACAAATGAGGAAGAGCAGCCATTGAGAGAGGCATTTCCAGAGGAACAACTACTTGCCGTTGATTCGTCTGTACCCTGGTATACTGATGTTGTAAATTTCTTAGTAACTAATCAATTGGCTACAGGTTGGCCAAAGGTTAGGAGAGACAAGTTGAAAAGTGATATCAAATACTATATTTGAAACGACCCCTACCTTTAGAGACAATATTTGGATCAAATGCTAAGAAGGTGTGTAAGTGCAGGAGAATTTCACTCTATGTTAACTTTTTGCCTTTCGTTTGCATGTGGAAGGTATTTTGGTCCAAAGCGAACAGCTCGTAAGGTGTTGGAGAGTGGCTTTTATTGGCCTACCCTTTTTAAAGATACATATTTATTTTGTAAATCTTGTGATAAGTGTCAAAGGGTGGGGAATATTTTTCATAGGGGCCAAATGTTTCAAACCCCCATGTTGTTTGTTGAAATTTTTGATCTATAGGGTATAGATTTCATGGGTTCTTTTCCCTCGTCTTTCGGTTTCCTATACATCTTATTTGCCGTTGATTATGTGTCTAAGTGGGTGGAAGCAAAAGCCACCCGAACTAACAATTCTAATGTGGTTGTAGAGTTTTTAAAGTCTAACATTTTTGTCCGCTTTGGAATGCCGAGAGCTGTAGTGAGTGATAGGGGGCACATTTTTGTAATAAGACTACTGCTGCCCTGTTCCGAAAATATGGCGTACTCTACAAAGTATCCGCGCCGTATCACCTGCAGACAAATGGTCGTGCCGAAATATCAAATAGGGAGATCAAATCAATATTGGAGAAATTGGTGCGCCCCGATAGAAAGGATTGAATCTTGAAATTGGAAGATGCACTATGGGTGTATCGCACCACGTATAAGACGCTGTTGGGATGTCCCCGTATAAACTGGTCTTCGATAAGGCTTGCCATCTTCCTGTGGAGTTCGAGCATAGGGCATTCTGGGCAGTGAAACAATGCAATATGGATCTTGAGGAAGGGGGGTCCATAGAAAATTGCAGCTACAAGAGCTGGAAGAAATTAGGAATGAAGCATACGAGAATGCGGTGATTTACAAGGAGAAGAACAAAATTTTTCATGATCAACAAGTCTAAAAAAAGTCATTTGTAATGGGAAAAAATGTCCTCTTGTATCACTCGAGACTTAAACTTTTTTCCGGTAAGTTATGTTCTCGTTAGATTAGTCCATTTGTTGTTTCTAATGTTTTTCATGATGGTGCAGTGGAGATCCAAAATTTAAAGACGGAGAAGAAGTTCGTGATGAATGGCCATCGTCTCAAACCTTATTATGAAGGATTCTCTGTTGAAGAAGTCGAATTCATACAACTTGAGAATCCAGTTTATCATGCTTGAGAGTTCCGGCCACGTCTAGCCAAAGACGTTAAAGAAAGGTGCTACTTGGGGGCAACCAAAAGCCATTTGTTTTAGTTTCCTTATATTTTTGGAGTTTTTATTAAGTGTTAGTGTCATTTAGTGGTTTGTTATTTTGTGGCAGGAATCTGGCAGTTAGACGTGCTCACGCTAGGTGGTCACGCCTAAGGAATGAAGTTTTGAATTGACGGACAGAAAACTCTCTAGTAGTTAGGCGTGTCCATGCCAAGTGGTCATGCTTAAGGATCAAAATTTTGCTGGATGGTCAGAAGACTAGTAGGCAGTTAAGTATGCCTACACCTAATACAGGGGTTCTTTGTTCAAAAAAAAATGTGAAAAGATGAAATTGCCCTCGCTTAAAAAAAAAGAAAAAAAAGGAGGGAAGCGCCCCACGGCTGCCCTACTTTTCTCCTTCTTCTTTCTTTTCTTTTTCTTTCTTCTTCTTCCTTTTCTTTCTTTTTCTTCTTCTTCTCGCTGCTTCCCCCTGTCTGCCACCGTAGCTCACCAACCGCTGCCCCGTACGCCACGCATGCGAGCCAGCGCGCCTGCTGCGCACCAGACCAGCAGCTCAGCGCACGTCTTCAACGCACTAATCGAGCGACCCAGCAGGCAGCACCAGCAGCTGCGCGCCAGCCTATGCGCAGCCAGTCGTACCAGCCGCCATCACCGCGCGTGCCACACACGCGCGTCGCCTTTCTCCACCATCGTGCCGCCTCTGTTACTCCGCCGGAGCACCCACTGCCTGTTCTAACCCCAGGTACTTTCTTTCTTTAATTTTCTGTCCCTTTTAGCTGAGACAAGATTTCTAGCTTTTGAATAGCCAGATTTCTTGTTTTTGAATAGCTGAGGATAGATTTTAAATTTGTAGCTGAGGCCAGATATTTTGATTTTCTAGCTGATGACAAACATTTTATGCTTAATTTGGGTGCTGTGATTTTTGTCTGTGGCTGTTATTGACTATTTGCTCAATTTTGGGTTAAACCGGTGGTATTTGGGGGAGTTTTGTTGTGTTTACCTGTTTAATTAGTTTTTGGGATGTTTATTGCATATTTCTCTAATTGTTGGTGTTTGGAGCTGTGATTGGGGACCCTTTGCTTAGTTGGCTGCCTGTTGATTCACTTTGAGCACTTGTACCGTGACCTTGACCTTTACCAGGGCTGCCGATAAGGAGTAGTATGTGTGACAGCCCCACTTTCCCCTTAGGCGAACCAGAGGGTTTAGCGGACCGCCTGCCCAACTCTCGCTGGGACTCAGTCGTTCACTCACACAAATCAGAAATAGAACCACAAGAAAGAGCAAAACGAGGATCCACAACTTAAAACAAAACTTATATACATTGCTATCTCAAAAAGAAGTACAACCGTCGAGAATACAAAAGTTCTCAAGTCACCATACAACTAGCCCGTGCCAAGCACTTGGGCGAGAACCAAAACAAAACCAAAACTAGACCCAGCCAGTCGGTACAGAGCTCTCGTCTTTGCTCGCCTTCCTCTGTTAAGGAAAACAAAACTAAAGGGATGAGCTAAAAGCTCAGTGAGGTTCCGAACATAGAATCAAGTCATAAATCAAACGATAAGTCAAGAAACAGTTACAACATTTACAATAAACCATACATAAAAAGGATACGTTCGTTCGTTCGTTCATTCATTCGTTCGTTCGTTCTCCTGTCATTCCCCTTTCCTTCATTCATTTGAAAATGCATTTTTCGTTTATACATAAAACCCTCGTTCGTTCATTCATTCGTTCATTTCATTCACCCTTTCCTGGACATTGGCCAGGCTTCACCAACCTCCACCAACCTACAAGGTAATATTCGAGTATACCATACGTTCACCCAGGTCACCAAATCGCCCGACCGAGTCCGCTTCTGGCTCGAGTCGATCAGTAACAAGGGCAGGGCCCAGTTCAGCCAAAAGACTTACATTCATGCACAAGTAACGTTCCAATTGTTCAATCTTTGAAAATTTCACATTTATTTAGGTCGAGTGCGATAAAGTACACACTCGCCTAGAAAACTCGTTTTGGAAATCAATAAAAGCACTTAACACGTTATCAAACAATAATACAAGTCATGAAGTCAAGAAAATACAACAAACAAAGAACACTCACCGAATTATGCAAAATAACGTCCAAAATGTCCTATCGGATCTTACCCTCGGTCACCGAGAAAACCTATGATTCAACGAGAAAAAATATTACAATTCATCTAGCAAAACAAGTAAGTGGAATCAAGGAACTCGACTAGTTACGAGTAAAACAGATAAATGTAACTTTAAAGTGAAAATAAAGCCATTTGGATCTGTGGACGGAAACAACTAGGGTGTCATAAACCAAACTTAAAGGGTTATAACAGTTCCAATGGAAAACACTTGAATCAAAGTCAAGTCAGAATCCAACCAGATAGGCTCAGAAATATTATTTTTTCGGAATCGTTTATGTGGTTCAAAAATCAATATACATTCAAGTAGGTATTATGGCCTACATGTCTTGACTGAGAAAACCTTAGGTCATACCTCGATATTTTGGTATGAAATAGTAAATAAACATTTGAAGGTTCAAATGGAAAAGGTATCATGTTTTAAGATGGAAAACGGGCATAGTATTTGCCAAACGAAAATATACAAGTTCAAATAGAAACTTAGCCCTTGAGCGAAAATTTGAGCAGCACGCCCTTTGTATTTTCCTATTTCCAGCCATTTATGGCTTCATTATTTTTCTCATTCAAACCCAAAGGTACACACACAACAATTTAATTTCAATAGCCGTTCAGTAAGTTCCAAGTAGTACAAGTACAATTCAAGTTAGGGAAAAGTCCGGAAATGAAAGTTAAGCTCTAAACCATAAAAACAGGTTTGACATCATTTTACGGTTTTGGCACCATTGGCACTACGATTATCGGATGGAAGTGCAAGATACACCATTTCGAAGCTAAGAGATAGTGGTACAATGTTGAAGAAGGCTACTCAGTCCAGATTCTAGTGCAATCAGGTCAAAAATTAAATATACTAAACCAGAACCGCAAAAACAGGTTCACCAACCGCATTCTGGATCAAACATCATAAGTCAGGCTACCTAAGTCCAAATCAAGTGATTCCAAAGCCATCCGAAAGCTAAGGTACAAGGCTACAATTCTGAAGAATACATCAACAACCAAATCAGAAGCATTCCCAATCAAATTAGCCAATCAACGAAGCAATTCTCAAGTTCGGGTAGAAACAGGGCAGCAGGGGTATTTCAATCTTTTCACAAGCTACGTTGCTCCGATTGACCTGAAACTTTGCAGGTATCTCTAAAATATCATTCCCTACAACTTTCATGTTTTAAACCAAGACTAATTCGGCCTCTAACTATGATGAACAATGCCGGGCAGAATTGGGGAAAATAAAACCCTAATCTGGAAATTTTTGCTTCAAACCAGAAATTTTCTACTAATCATTACAATTATCATACCAAAGCTTCATTCTAACCTATACTAGACCATCATACATGGCTAATCAACATTAAACATATAAAAACAGAAAAAATTATGCATAAAATCAAAAATTCATCAAACACCACCAAAAGTCATGAAAACACCCACAAGATCACCTCCTTAACTCCCACAAGCCACTAATCGACTATTATTAAGAGCAAAAGGAAATTTTCTAGGGAATTTACCTTGAAACTTGAGGAAAGATGATAGCCTAGGGTTTCTTGTACAAGAATCACTCCACCAAGACCTTTGTTCTCCCTTAGATAACACTCTTATGGAAGGGTTTGCGATTCTATCGGTTGAAACTCCAAATTTTAGCAAGAAATGGAAGGAAAATTTGAAGGTTCTCTCTTGGTTTTTCTCCTTACAAGAGCCGGCCAACAAGCTAGAGAAATGAAGTTGTTTTTGGTCAATTTTTGGTTAAATTGGTAAAGTAAGAAATTGATCAAAGTCCAAAGGTTAACCACTAAGTGACACTTGTCACTTTCATTAATGCATGGCTATCCTTTTGTCTCTTCACTCTCATCCATATAACAATCTTTAATTATCTCTTAACACCTGGTAAAATAAATCCGGTATCCAAAACTTAACCTAACTGGCCGAATTTTTCCGAACTTTCCGCACTAGCAGGTCCCACGTCCGGTATACGCTCTTAATTTCTCAAAAACTAACCGATACTAGAAAATCATCTAAAAAAGAATATTTACGCATAAAAATTGTCTAGAAATTTTCCTAATAAAGAAAATGCAAAAAATATGTCATTAAATAGAATAAAACCCAGAAAATGAGAAAATTACGGGGTCTCACAGTATGCCGCTGCTTGCACAAGAAAAATTATTCCTTGCAAGTACATCCATGGCCCTACACTTGATCTTTTACATATTAGGGATGAGGTCGCTAGGAAGTTAGCCGCCATAGGCTAGACCCGTTATGCTGCTATTATTTTACCTGCCTTTACTGAGCTAACGTGAGAGTTCTATGCTACTTTTGAGTTTAACATCCCCGATGAATTCTTCGTTACTACTCCTGGGGTGGTGCATTTTAGATTGATGGGTAGGGAGTTCATACAGTCTATCACTGAATTTAATTTGGCCCTTGGTTTCATTGACATTCCCTATTCTCAAAGTGAGGAATATATGGCAAGTGCTTGCAAATACACGGAGCCATTTTCTTCCCATAACACTGCCTATTGAAAAGAATCATTGGTTGACCGACAAAACTATGATCCTAGCCAGTCTAAGGCATCTTTTCTTAAGAGTCTCATTTTTCGCTATTTGCACCATTTTATGGTTTATAACTCCTTCGGTCGGAAAGACAGTTCGGGTACTTTGACTAAATTCGGGTTCTTTTTCATTTGGTGTATGATTGCTGAGATGAAGGTCAACTTGGGTTGTTGGTTTGCCTCTCACCTCCGAACTGTCTTGAGTAAGAAAAATAAGCCGTTAATCCTTGGGTCTTTTATCACTCAATTGGTTATAAATCTTGGGGTTTTGGACTTAACTAATCATAATCTGCATTTGGCATGTACTATGGAACCTCTTATTTAGTTTGTTTGGAAAAGATGAATCTAGTGTAGTAGGTAAATGGTGCCTTCCAATTCGCTCCCCCGGGGCCGATCCATGTTCCTCCTAGGAGCACAGCTTCCAAACATGCTATCTTGGAGGCTAGCGGTCCTTCTACGGACGCCCCCAGACCTTCCTCTTCTGCACCTCCGCCAACGTCCTCTACTGACACCTTTCCTCCCGAGTCTTAGTCTCTTTCTACCCTCCTCCATATTCAGGAAAATGTCGTTGCTCCATTACCTCTATTTTTGTTCTTTATTTGCTTACATTGAGGGTAATGTAAGGTTTAGGTGTGGTGGAGGGTTAATTATGCTTTTAGTTATTTGATTTGCATTTTCTTTGCCTTAGTAGTTATTTTCTTTAAACAGTGATGAATGAAATTAAGATATGAGTATGAGTAGTAAATTCATGCCATGGGGTGTTCTACTTTTCTCGTTGATGAACTTGAGTGATGTGGGAGTTTTAGTTTTAGTAGGTTTTAGAGAGAGAAAGAGTCTTGGAGCAAAGAAAAAAGACAAAAGGGGTTGTGTCTTGCCCTTTGAGGCAAGACACAAATCCTCAACAAATGTAGTTCTCTTCTCTTTCTTTTCTTGTTTTAGTGTAGGATATTGTAGCGTGTGTTCATCCACTCTTGTATTGGCTCAACAAGGAGACTGATGGACATGAAGATGGAGAGGCTCAAGAAGGTCTAGTGACAAGGGTTTTCCTTCTCTCCACCTCTTTATCTTTGTATTGGATTCTAAGTGTTGTTAATGCAAGTTTTGGATATTATGTTTATGATGTTGTTTTAAAGTTTATACCTTGGATATTTGGTTGAACTATCTATGATTGCTATGTGTTGATTTCTTAATTATTTATGGCTATTATTTTGATTGAGTTATTTAGCACTTTTTTTCTCAAAATCATGATTAACTGGCCATTGATTGTGATAATCTCAAGATATTAGATTTACAATGAAAATTAGAATTTGACACTAGCTCATGGAAGTGTTAAACCTAGGGAGTACACTCACGAAAGTAAATGTGCACCTTTGTAGCTTGTTTTGTAGTAATTTCATAGAAGCAAATGAGCTTATGATTGACTTCATAACCACGAAAGTAGGTATGAGCTTATGATTAGCTATAGGTATGGTTGGTACACCAGCGAAAGCGGGTATCACATACACAAGGAAATTATCCCATGTCTTAACTGAGATTTCAGTACTCAATTAGTCGAGAAGTTACACTAGCATGAGTAGATATGGATTCCATTACCCGAGGAGTTTCCATTTGTATTTTCTTCCCATTAGTAATTTAGATTTGTTGATTTTAATTTGTTGGTAGTCTAAATAATAGATAAATTTTAGTAGTGCCAGTAGTTGTCTATCTTCCCTTTGGGTTCGACTCTAATTATCCTATACTTTCCCACAACCCGTATACTTGCAAAAAATCGCGTGTGGGATAGTTTAGGAGATTATAAATTCAAAACTTAATTGTGAATTGAGCTTTATTATTGTATGCATACCCCGTGCACATCAATACTCATTTTCCAACAAGTTCTAGTCAATGTTTTAAAAGATGATGGTGTTGGACAGGGCATTCTATGTCCGCCCAAGTGGGGAGTAAGCCCCACAAAATTTGATTTTTAAAATATATAATAATATTACAAAATTACAATATTCATGCATATATGTGTGTATATATATTACTAATATGTACCAAAAAGAGTTGGTAAAATTAAGAAAATTAAAAAATATTATGTTTACCTAACATAATATTAACTCAGACATTAGCCATCTAGAATCATGTTAAAAAATATTAAATATATTTTAGAATCAAAGAAAAGGAAAAAATATATCAAATAATGTCATTGATGCTTTTATTATGTATTTTTCCCAAACTATTTCTAAAGAGAAGATAAATGGAATCATTCTTCAAAATTATTAAACAATAAAATGATGCGAAACAAAGATAAAAAAGATAAAATAGTAAAATCAAAGTTTAAAATTTAAAAAAAATAGCCTTGAACACCCCAAGTGTCCAACACCCAAATGCCTAGGCATTTGCCCCGTAGCGTGGGGTGAACGACAGTAATACTTGATAAGCGCGCTAAATTTGTGATATTTTTGAATGGGTTTATATATTATTTTTGAATCAATTTAAAAGGATAAATGGTATAAGTTGTCCATCTTTTATCTCTAATTTGCACATTGAGTTGATAGATGAATTTGTTGTAATTTTATCATTTTACTTGCAAAATCTCTTTATTTTTGTAGGTAAAATGATCAAGTTCAATTGGAAGCGAAATGGTGATTTAACAAAGCGAGAAATATTGAGAATCACAACATTGGCTAAAAGAAGTGGTGCAAGGGAAGCTTGAAGAATGAAGAAAAATAAAAAAAAAAGAGAAAGAAACCCTCGAGGAATCCTCCTGCGTTTTTGCCTGTGGTTTGTGGCCGGTGAGTCGTTTCGCACTTGCTCTATCCAATCCCTGGGAGAATCCCTCTAGAGATTTGTTCGAGGAATTCCTGGCAGTTGCAAGTTGCCAACTTGCATGAATTTTCTTTTTTTCTCCATCTTTGACAAGACAAAAAGGGACAACTTGTACCTACTTTTGGGGGTTCTAGGAGCTTCTCTTTTTGACATTTTGACTCCAATAATGCAAAACCAAGAATATATACTACAATTTAGCTTGAGAGAAGAGAGAGTGTGTGGAGAAAGAAGAACAACCAAAGGGTTGTGTCTTGCCCTTTGAGGCAAGACACAAGCCCTTAACAAATGTAACTCTCTCTTTTGAATGGAACTTTGATATAATAGATCTAATGAGGTTCTTTTGAATGGAACTTTCCACTAGATTGTTGATGAATATCATATTGGTGCCGTTGAATTTAGGATAGGAGAATGCATGCTTGTTTCAGAGCCTCTATAAACAAAAATGACCTTTAACGGCATTTAAAGATGTCGGTATAGATAATCTAACCTCACACTTTACCTTTTCTCACACCTCGGACGAGTGTCGTCCCTTCCAATGTGGGGATAGGCTCGTAGCATTCAAATGTGTCAGGAAAACTATGTTGTTATAGCATCCCATTTGCCAACAAGAATACCTTTTCTTGATAATCGAAAGTGTCATTACATATTGCTTTAGAAACTGAGCTATGTTGACACTTTTAACTCCCAGGAGTTTCTTTTTTCTTTTTTTTTTTTGGATATAGAAGCAACCTGCAGGTAGTGCTCCTTGCCATACATTCCGTCAATTAGAAACCCAAAGAACAGATAAAATTATCCCAAAGAACAGAATGCATATAGTAATCTAAAAGCAAAAGTCAATGCTCATCAAATATAATTTGTTGAACTAAAAGTCAGTAACAAGTACTAACATAGCAAATCCCTAACAAGTACAAACTTGAAAGATTCTCTTGTGCACAAACTAAAAGATTCTCATCCCTAACAAGTAGAAAGAACTTGCAGTAACTTCCAAACTTTCCAATGAAATGAGAGCCTTCAATGGTTACACAAATACCCCATCAATCTTCAGCTGGTTCCACCTGTGCACAAAGTTTGTTGAGATCATTAGATCACCATACCAGAAAGCCAATGCCCTTGTAGCATACGTGACCAAATAGATAACTCCAATCCCTACTCCCTTGGCAAACTCAATCTTTATCCCTAAAGGCATCGACTTATCAAGCATATCAACATATTTTTCAGCTAAAAGATCCTCTGCTACAAATGAGAATACAGTACTAATCGATGATATGGCTTGCTCCGCTATGCCGCTTGCTCTACAGTAAGAGTCCTTAAATACACCATCAAAGAAAAAGTCAGCAAAGAAAACTAGGCTTCTCAGAAGTTATAGAATTGTCACCTGAAATTTTTTGTTCTTTACCTCTTCTTTTGCAGATAAACCACCATATATTGCCTTATAGGCAATGCCACAGAACATAGTCAATGGTGTGACTGCAAAGATTGCTAGGGAAATCTTCCATGATCTTAAGAATCCCACAGTGTAACCACATATGAATGTGAAGATGTGATGCACAAAATGTGCCATCTGCATTAAACAAAAGAAATTAATTGTAGATTTCTTTTTACCAATCACAGGGAGAAGCAATCCAAAATGTATAGAAAAGAGGAAATACCTAGAGAACTAGTGAAAATTTCTGGTAGGTTCACTTATAAGCACCATTATGGTTTGGAAAACAACACAAGTGACATATCTGCCCATATAAGAGTCACTGAGAAATGCACCTATAAGAACACAAATGTTGAGGGTTCCCATCCACCGACTGAACGTATTGGCTGCATTTGCATTTGATTGCCTGAGGACTGACTTGGCAAAAAGAACCATGTTTACTTCCACCCCAGTAAATGCAACTGCAGCAAGTCTTTCATTGACTAGACAAGCCATGAGCAGGAAAACGTGTAATTTACATTAAAATGATGTTTTAACAACACATATTGCAGCACGTCTTTAGCCAATTAACCGTAAACTTACCAATCAGGCTTCTCATTGGTACTTTAATTTAGATAAGTGGGTACTAAGGCTACCAAAATTGCAAGTGTAAACAAGAAAACGTAAAAAGTACCTAGCAAAAGCATCCTTGATCTCCATCCACCAGTTTTTCCTTAATCGCTGGTTTCCCATGCCTGTCAAAAGATCCATCTTTTGTGCAAGTATTTGGAAGTATATTTCTTGCATCTTGCATTATAGGAGATCAAGTGATGAGAATATAAAGACCAAGGCCCATTCAAGCACATGGGGAATTGGAAGATTCAAGTGAAGACTAGTTGATTGCACGAATACTTGAGTTTAGTAGGATTATTTGATTTTTCCTCGTTGATTTTGGTTATTTCTCGCTTTAGAAAGTCTAGGTAATTAAGCTAGTTTAATTGCGGCCCATTTGTTAGTAAGTGAGGCCCAAAATCTTCCTTAAGTATGTAGGGTAGTTTGGTCAATTTTTGGATTAGGGTTAATGCTTGTTAGGGCTATAAATAGCCCCACTTCCTCTTTGTTTGGATCAATTTTTGACTATTAAATACAATTAGTGAGTTTTTACTTTCTCTTTGGCAAGAGAGTTGCCTTTGAATACTTGAGAATCTTCTCAAGTTATTCACCCGAACTTATCAATCGAGTATCTCCTTGATTGTGGCGTTCTACTACCTCCAATTTGGTTCGTTAATTCTAGTAGTTACGGGTTGAGATAATATCAAAATTGTTCGTGACTTCTAGGGATTAGTTGGGTCAAATTTCCGCTGCCTAAGCCATGGAGTTTTGGTTGTCTAGATCGGGGTTTTCACATCAGTTGGTACCAGAGCTAGTCGACAACCACCAGGTTATATCTTTTTTTTTTCGTTTATTTCGAGTCATATATGTTTATCCCAATCTGTTCGTTTGTTTAGAACCAAAAAAAAAAAATCATCGCTACTGTTCACCGACACTGTTCATCGTACTGTTCATAGTTACTGTTCATCCGAATACAAATCTGTCTAGCCTTGTTGTTTGTGTTATCCAACTTGTTTACTTGGTTTTCAAATCTAAATTTTGGAAAAACTTGTTGGAATTTTGTGAATCTTGAAGAGAACTTACAATAATCTTGAGCTTCTTGAATTCTTGGCCACAATCTTGAAATTTCTGAAGTTCCTGACAACTTCCTTGAACGTTCTTGAAAGATCTTGGAGTTCTTGGTTGGTATTATTTGTGGACTTCCTTGTTTTGTGTCGTGGTTGATAGTTGTAGTAAAAAAAAAAGACAAAAAAAAGAAGAAAGAAAAGAGGAATTGGTTGGCAAGAGAAAAAAAAAAGGAAAGGAAAGAAAGGGGCAACCGAATTGTTTTGAATAGGGAACCAAATCTGATTTGTGCAATCTTTCTTGGAGTAGAATTTGGAAGTTACCAAAAGTTATTTCAAGAAGGTTACCAAAAGTTGTTTCAAGAAGGTTACCAAAAGTTGTTCAAGAAGGTTACCAAAAGTTGTTTCAAGAAGGTTACCAAAAGTTGTTCAAGAGGAAAAGGATTTTCAAAAGGTTTCCAAAAACTAACTTGTTTCCAAAATCAATTAGGAAACTAAGTAAAGCACTTGGATAACTCTTTGTACTCACTTGGACACTCTCTCTCCTACCTTTTTAGGAAACTTTCCTAAATTCTCTCATCCATTTTTTTGGAAACTTTCCTAAATTCTCTCATCCATTTTTTAGGAAACTCTCCTAAAATTCTCTCATCCATTTTTAGGACCTTTCCTATATTCTCTCATCCACTTTAGGAAACTCTCCTATATTCTCTTCCTAGATTCTAGGAACACTTTCCTACATTTTCTCCTACATTCTTGTGATTACACTTGTGGAAAGGTTGGTAACGGTTGTTGGACTTGAGCAGCATTTCTCAACTACCTAACCCAACAGGTAAAGGTATTTGGTAAGTCCATTAGAGTGACATCCATATACACGAGTGCGAGTGGATACACGTAAGGGAGCGTGAAAGGCAATATCTTCGGTTTCGTTGCTAACTTTTTGTAGGTTCCCTCATACGTCATGGCGAGTATAAGACGCATAAAAGCTAGCCCACAACATTGTCTTCCTGATCCTAAGGGAGTCAAAGAAGTGGCATTACGTGGTGTAGATGAGCAATTGGACCTCATCAAATCTCAGTTGCTTGGTTGGTTTTATACTCGTTGCGGTGTCAAAGATAAAATTTGTAGCTTGGCCATTGATGGGAGTTGTGAAGTCAATCTTGCAAGTGCTATCATGGTTGAGAAATTAAATCTTCCAACCATTGATCATCTTCAACCGTACAAGTTGACGAGCACTCATGGGGATGTTTGGGTTACTAAGCACACACTTGTACCTATTCAAATCGGCAAATATGTGGATGAGGTGTTGTGTGATGTAGTCCCAATTCAAGTGACACATGTGTTGTTGGGCAAAGCATGGATGTCGAGGCGAGAAGTTAAAATTGATGGACATACTAATAAGTATTCCTTCTTATTTAATAGTCGTCGTCTTGCACTTGTATCACTTACTGATGACCAGCTTTGTATTGATCTAGCATGCATGAAAAGTGAGCTTGAGTGTTATCGAATGGAGAAAAAGCTAGATGAGGGAATTGTGCCTGCAGAGGTAAAACCCGAGGAAGTTGAAAGTAATGAGATAAAAGGGTCAGCTGTTGAACTAGAAAAAGAGATGGAAAAATCTAATGAGATGGGTGGTAAAAAGGAAGAAAGAAGAGAAAGTGGGCTGATCTTGAGCAACCCGGTGAAGGCCTATTATTTTCTTAACAAACTTACCTTTGCTTTGTTTAGTGTTTCTTCTTTTATATAGATCAAGCAAAGGCAAGTTGAGCTGATCTTGGTGTGTTCCATTCCAAAATCAATTGTAGACGTTGCAAGCCTCCATGGAGTTGGTACTCCAAGAGTTAAACCCCCTTGGTATCCATTCATGGAACAATGTCAACTTAAATCAGTCCACACCAAAGGGGAGTTGATTCGAGCTCATCTTGAAGGGAACACTCCATATTTTAGGGATGGCTGTGTACCAAGGGTTCGTTTAAAGAACAAGTACCTCAATGACCATTATGATTTTCGTCTTGCTCTTAGTCCACATGCAGCTCCAACATCACCAAATCCGCCTTGGTGCCTTGCAAGTGTGTTCGAGCCGGAGTTCGATTTCATGGAATACACTTCATACCACTTTGAGGATCCTTACCTCATGACCACAAACAATAAAGTTGAGCATACATTGAAGATGGTTTGTGAGATTCAAGGTTCGACGAGGGTTATTTTCCAACTTAGCACATAGGCTTTGCATTGGATGCCATCTGTAGCCATCATAACAAGATTGAGTCGAAGGCATGTAACTCGTCTTGTCACCATTCGTGCTTCAATTTGTGGGCAAATTGCTTTTAAGAGGAGGGGAATGATGAGAATATAAAGACCAAGGCTCATTCAAGCACATGGGGAATTGGAAGATTCAAGTGAAGACTAGTTGATTGCACGAATGCTTGAGTTTAGTTGGATTATTTGATTTTCATCGTTGATTTTGGTTATTTCTCGTTTTAAAAAGTCTAGGTAATTAAGATAGTTTAATTGCGGCCCATTGTTAGTAAGTAAGGCCCAAAATCTTTCTTAAGTATGTAGGGTAGTTTGGTCAGCTTTTGGATTAGGGTTAATGCTTGTAAGGGCTATAAATAGCCCCACTTCCTCTTTGTTTGGGATCAGTTTTTGACTATTAAATACAATTAGTGAGTTTTCACTTTCTCTTTGGCAAGAGAGTTGCCTTTGAATACCTGAGAATCTTCTCAAGTTATTCACCCGAACTTATCAATCGAGTATCTCCTTGATTGTGGCGTTCTACTATCTCCAATTTGGTTCGTTAATTCGAGTAGTTACGGGTTGAGATAATATTAAAATTGTTCGTGACTTCTAGGGATTAGTTGGGTCAAATTTTCGCTGCCTAAGCCATGGTGTTTTGGTTGTCTAGATCGGGGTTTCACATCAGTTTTCACTTTCTCTTTGGCAAGAGAGTTGCCTTTGAATACTTGAGAATCTTCTCAAGTTATTCACCCGAACTTATCAATCGAGTATCTCCTTGATTGTGGCGTTCTACTACCTCCAATTTGGTTCGTTAATTCCAGTAGTTACGGGTTGAAATAATATCAAAATTGTTCGTGACTTCTAGGGATTAGTTGGGTCAAATTTCCGCTGCCTAAGCCATGGAGTTTTGGTTGTCTAGATCGGGGTTTCACATCATCAAGCTCGTCCCACCTAACACCAATTTTGTTTAAAAGTATAGAACGTAGTTTTTCTTGCAGTTTTCAAAATTTTAAAGATTTTATACTAGAACATCTATTTTCAAAGAAAAGTGCAGTTCTTGAAATTTTCCAAGAACCATACAATAGTGGTAAGATAGTAATTCGAATTCCAGTGGCCAAATGATATGAAACATACTTTCACCAGCACAAATATATAATACATAGTTGAACTAATCCACCAAATAAAGCCTTGAGCTTCTACCTGTCGCAAAACTTGCTCTTAGACACTGAGTTCTAATTTTGAGGGTAGACCGTTCACCAACCATTCTCCAACAAGTAATTTCTACCATTAGGAAAAAATTGCATCAATATTGAATATTATTGCAAATTGAAGCATACAGAAAATAGAGAAGAAAGTATCTAGCCTACCCATATATGCTCCAACTACCACGACTGCAGCCAATCCACTCATAAGCAGACAAATCTGAAATAAGAGAACATATTATCAGCCCATCGTTGCATTCTCATATAGATGTATGCTCACCTATATATTTGCTGTCATGCATAAGGCATAACAGCAATAGGCAGAACTTCAATTACAACTAAGTTTCACGGATTAACATTAAAAGAAATTCATAAAAAAGGAAAAACATGGGGGATTTGACATTTTATTGAACAGGTTATAGACAACAAATCCATAACAAAATAGTCACATGAATCAAGTAGACAACCGAGAGGAATAAAGCTAAACAACAAGTGTATTCAAATGATAAACTATTACTACATCCATTTCAATCTCAAAGAAACGGGACTAATGTCAATTACATTATCTAATTACTCTCAAAATAAAAAAAAATACCATGCAATTACATACCTTTAATGGGAAAGCAAGGATAATTTAATTGCGAAAAGATTCAGTAGATACTGTCCAAACTAATGTAGCTATTGATCAAAGAAAGATTACCGGCAGTTCTGATTACGATCATGGGAGTGACTAAGCAGAAGCGTCAACCCAAATTGAAAAGAGACCTACTCCTCCTCTTTGTTACCCGGTTCAAAGTTCAAATTGCAACGTCGGAGTAATGCTGACCCGTTAAATACGCGACCATTGTAAGATCTCATACTCAAACCGGCCGTTGTTCGACCTTCAAACCACCCAAAAACACCATAGTTTCCCCTCTTAAAACTTGGTACGCTCACCGTTTTCTCAAACATCCCAGACAGATACTACTTCCAACTAACAGCTACAAAAACTTCAAGTGTTTTGGTCGAGAGATAATTTGCCGAGATAGCTTGTTTGCGAAGAGGTGAGAGAGATGAGAAGAAGAAAATTTGCACTAAGTCTTTTGGCCGGCAAAATGAAAATTTGAATATTTCACTAAGTGTTTTGGCAAATAAATTTTCCGCCAAAATCAAATGATGCCGTTTTGTGTCTTTCTTTTCTTTTTTTTTGGTACATCTCACATTTTCTCAAGTATCATGATAGGCAGTCTAAAGGCACATTATTATTTTTATATCAGATAAAATAAAAAAATTAGAGTATATATTATTGAGTTGATAATAAGTGTCATGATAGGAGTGCTATAATGACACAAACCAGCAACTGTCCTTATAAACATGTCAGGAAAGGCCATTTTTCTTGTAATGTATCTTTAGAATTAAAAGAGTAGAGTTCATGGGATTTGAGGGTCTTGGATGGCTATCTTTGTATGTTTGAACAATCTTATCCCATTGATATCTCTTATCGCCATGATCTATTTCAATTGTG
Source organism: Coffea eugenioides (assembly GCF_003713205.1). NCBI lineage: Eukaryota > Viridiplantae > Streptophyta > Magnoliopsida > Gentianales > Rubiaceae > Coffea > Coffea eugenioides. Next base: position 3,441,109 of record NC_040039.1, read on the forward strand.
GGTAATGAAAGACTATGGAAGAGAAGATTCTTGGACTATTTTTAATTTTTGAACTATCACAGACTTCCATGAGATTCCAGATAGTAGTGTTGTACTTGCAACAGTAGCCATGTGCAATTGGGTGGTTCCAGTTAGAGGGAAAGAAGGAGTTAGTACTACAAAAGAATATCCAAGAGGTTTTATCATACGACATTGAAAGCAAAAGTTTGGTCAGAAGGGTATGTGTTAGCAGCCTTGTTCAACATTATGGATGGTTCACCATCTTGAAAGTTTCATGTATAATCTATACTTCTACCAAAAGTATGGTCACTCTTGATAGAACATTATAGTCAGTACTTTCTAGTCTAAGTTTTTTGTTTCCTATATGACCCACTAAAATCAAAGAGATAGTTTGTTGGAGTTGTCCATTGTAGATATATCTAGTCTATATGAATTTAAGAAGAAAAAAAAGCCTGCATTTAGTTTTTTTCCTTTTTAAGCAAGCCTACATTTAGTCAAATATTAGTATCACTTTGAAGTCAGTTCTTTTTATATTTTTCTTGACTTTTGGTGTACCTTTTAGACTATTGATTCACTAAGTTGCTTGAGAAAAAGAATCGGACTTTACTTGCTATAAAGGGTTATACCATTATAAATTTTATTTTATTTTGTTTCTCCTCAAGAAATTCCGTAGGCTTTTGTTATACTTTCATGCATAAGCTAGTAAATGAAAAATGCGACCTATCGCACATAAGAAACACAAATATGGCTGTCTCTCCAATCTATGTAAGGTGAAGAACTACATATTATCAACCATCTTTATTGAGAGTAACGGGTTTTTAATATAAGTGCAAGTTTAATTCCAATTTATACCCGTCTGACTGCAAGTATACAGGTCAAATTAGTAGTTTAGGGCATGTATCGGGTCGATCCCACGAACAAGATTGGACAATTACCGGTGCTACTAAAGTTTCTCTATTATTTAGACGATCAATGAATTAAAAGCAATAAAACTATGCTAAACTTATGCAAGATAATAATAAATGAAAGCTCCTTAAGTTATGGTATTCCTAACTACTCATGCAAGTGTTATCTTTGGATCATTGAGTACTACTATCTTGGCTAGTTATGGCATAATTTCCTTATGCATGTGAAACCTACTTTTGTAGTGAATCAACTATACTTATAACTAATCCATACATACTCTTGTGGTTATGAAATTAGTTACAAATTCATTTCTTCTATGAATTACATGAAATGAATCACTAAAGCCACATAGGTGCACCTCTACTCTCATTAGTGTACTCCCTAGGTTTAGCACTTCTTGAACTAGTGTTAAATCTTAATTTTTATTGAAGAAACAACACCTTTAGATAATCACAACTAATGGTATCAAGTTAATCATGATTTAAAGAGCTAAAATGCTAAATAACTTGCTCAAAATAATAGCATCAAATGGCCAAATAATAAACACTAACAATTATAGAAAGTTCAACCAAACCGAAGGCATAAACTTTAGAAACACATAATAACATATAAATCCATAACTTGTATATTAACTAAACTTGGAATCAAGTACAAAAGATAAAGAGTTGGAAATGAATGTAACCCTTGTCACATGAGTTCATCTCCTTGTCTTCTTCATCCTTCAACCTCTTCTTCATCTAGCTAATAAATAAGAAGAATGAACTAACTAGCTAAACTATTCTATACCATACTAACCTAACACTAAGAAAATGTAAAAATACATTTTTGGTAGTCTTCTTGCACACTCCAAGCTCTCATTAATCTTGAAAATCCATAGCTATATATAGAGGCCTCTAGTCAAGAAATGAGGCTTCAAACATCCCTTTTTACAGCTGCAAAGTGGTTGTCAACGTCCATCAATAGCTGTGAATTATGGGAGAAGGAAACAAGTTGTACAAGTGGGGAGCAGCCTTTTCTGACCGGAATCCGGCCAGAATTCAGCCGGATTGCTCCCCTCTTAGCAATTTCTATCCATTCTTCAATGTTGCTCCACTTCTACCTCAACTTCAACTAAACTTGTCTTGATGATAGAAGCTAAATTAACTCTTGACCAAAACATAGAACTTGTAGCCCTTTGAGTTAGCTTTTCAATGCATCAAAAATAACCTCATTTGGATTTGTGTAGGCCAAGAAATGATTGAAATACGCTTGACTGCTCACTGCCTTGTCTCAGCTTAGACCATAGAAAATTAGCTACTGTAATTCGGCTTTTTGACATGGAAAACCTTTAAACCGGATTTCGATGTCTTCACATGAATTGTAGATCTATCTCTTATCTTCTAAATGGTTCAAGAATCATCTTAATCCAATCATTGTAACTCAAGTTATAGCCAAAATATGAAAATGTATCAAAGCTATTAACTTCCTCTTCATACAAACGAAGTATATTTCTAACTCCTATACAAATTATGGACAAAATGCAAGTAAAAAGTGACAAAAACCTCACTTAATCACTTAAGAGCATTTTACACCAATTATAGTCAAAATGATCTATTTTCTTCCAATAATATTGCCAAAGTAACTAAAAATAGCATAAAATATCATTCAAATATAGCGTAAATTAGTCACTTATCAACTCCCCCACACTTGAATCATTGCTTGTCCTCAAACAATTCACACATAATCAACTGTAATGATTCAAGAGGTGAAACAATATATGCACTTTTTCAAATTTAATTCCTCATGACTTTACAAACACTTAGTCTACAATTGTTCAAATTACACTAAATACTTATAATATCAAATAAGGGAAAGATAATTGTACCCTAATTTTAACAAATTAAATTTAATCTCTCACCCTAATCTAATTTCACAAGTAAGCAAGTTACATAGTCAATTTAAAGCTTTCCTCCTCCCAAAATCATCTCTTTCTCAAAAATTTTTAACTAAGAGGGATTTACGGCCGAATATCTTACTTAAATAGTGAAAACGTCTTTTGACGCGAAGATCGACACTTTTAGGTGAAGAGCTCCGGTTACTCAACATTACACTTATTTAAATTGCTATGCATACTCTTAATTCAAATACCTTTTTACACGAATGTCGACATTGGTAAATGCTAACCCCCGGTTACTCGATACAAGAATATTGGAGTAGAACAAAAAACTCTTATTCTTCTTCTTTTCTTTTCTTTTTCTTTCTTCTTTTTTTTTTGCTTCTTTTTCAAAAGTAAAGGACAATAAATAGATATTTCCTCGTAGCAAATATATAAAAATAATCAAAGGAAGAGTATAACTTTTATTGACTATATCAATCACTTACTTGCAAAATTAATTAAAGAGAAGAAATCTCATTAAACATGCAAAATTATAGACATAATTTTTCCTACTTTACCAGATATACTTTCTAAAATGCAAAAATCCTAATTGCATAACAACCATTTCCAAGTCAAATGAGGACTAAATCTTCCAAAATACATATAAAGTTTCAACAAGTGGAAGAATTAGAGCATTTAAAGTTGGAACAAATTGGCTCTTTTTAAATAAAAGTGCAAAAATTTGAAGAATTTTTGGGCCATAGTGAAATATTGGAAAGGATTTTGAAAAAATTTTGACAGAGTTTCCCCTTGTAAATGGATGAAACTCCCTGCCAACAAACTCAATTTCAAGAAAATTATCCTCATGGCAATATTTCCAAGCACAATTCCAACATTTCTCATGCATTTAAGTTCTCAAAATATCATCACATGGCGTAAAATAGCAAGCCATTTATTCCCCTCCCCCACACTTAAACTTCATATTGTCCTCAATGTGAGAAAGAAAAAATAACGAAAGGAAATGAAAGTAGTACTCCCTTAATGAACTTGCGCTATCCAAATCCATGGCCAAGTGATGAATTTCCAACTTTAAGAAGTTTTGGAGCACTACAACCACAATATAAGTAAAGATCACTTGGATGAGTTCATACAAAAAAAAGATTAAAAACACTAAAAACTTCCAAAAATGAAAATTAAAGACAATAGTAAAGATAACATGCAAAATTGGGAAAATGGATGGGGTTGATAGTGATGAACACTCTCTCAAGTAGCCGCTTGGTCAGGTAAAGAAGGTGGAGTCGGTGGAGCTTCAATACCAAGTTTAGCGTCAATGCAACGAAGACGCTCGGAATTCCGTTTGTTCTGTTGTCTACTCTTCTTCACTTCGGCCTCGACGCACAGTAGCTTATCCATTATCTTCTTGAGAAATGACTGAGTGTCTTGAGGTGAAGATGGGCGACGTGAGAAGGACGGATCGGTTGAGACCGGTGGGACAATTGTCTCGACCCCTTGAGTTTCCTTAATACGTGCAATTTCAGATTCTTCCTCTTGCCGAATGTCACCTTGAACATCTCCTTGAGTTGAAGGACCACCCACATCTTTAGTCTTCAAAAGAAATATGCAAAAATTCAATGTGAAGATGTCTTTCTTCTTGAGACCTGTCAGGATAGTATTAGAGAAATCAACTCCAGTTCTTTGAAACACCAAGGTCAAGAAGCGAGCATATGGGAAAGCATGTTTGACATCGTTACTTTGAACCATAGTGATATAGGCAACCCTAGGGGAAGACCCTCCTAGAACCTTCCAACCTTATAATTATCAGAGTTGGATCTTTTCTCCCAACAAAAATTGAACTCGATTGTTCTCATGAACTCAAGACCTCTGACACACAAAGGTAATCAGCAACCTTAAGCAAATAAGGATGGATGAAGCGACACCACGATTAGGGAACAAGCTAATCGATAAAGTCTGATTTGAATCCTAAGCCATGAACTCAAGAATTCAAGAGTAAGTTCGATTAAGAAATTGAAGGAAAATTCCTCACGATTTCTGGTTGTAATAATCTGTCCTATACTCATACAAGAGGTGCCTTTTTATAGGCTAAAACTAGGGCAACTCTCCTACCTAAACTAGGAATAGAAATTCGGCCAGAATTCGGCCCACATAAAGAGCCAGCTCTTTAAGGCTTGCCAACAAGGCCCAATAAGTAATAAAATACTTGACGACTAACAACTACTAAACTAGGCAGTCTTAAAACAACTACTAACTAAGCTAACAAGTATGAGATCATTCTTTCACTTCAAACGTACAAGTGAACAAGATAATTTCATGGTCCATCAAATCTTCAAACTTAGCTTGCTCCTTACTTGTATGGTGAATGATCAAGGCTCATAAAACTTTCTTCACCCTTTTATGGACCAGAGGATCCTTGCCCCAAGGTTGAAGTTATTGCACACCTGTATTCGCATCATTCCCTCTTTCCTCGAAAAGATTCGTCCTCGAATCTTCAAAGTCTCCTCTTGAAAGTGATTTGTCCACAAATCGATGGTGCGCTTAAAGGACAGCAATGTTGGAAATAGATGAATGACTACGAGCCATGTTGCATGTCGTTTGGTTAGCTTCGGGAAGCTCTCAAACAAGGACATGCGCCAAGATAGGAAAGAGCTTGTGTAAGGTGTGTGAAAATCCCAAGTGGCAATCCAAAACTCTCTAATATAAGGTAGCAAACAATTGAATTCTACTTCATGAGGGTTACTCGAACTAGTACAAGTTGAAGTTGACAAATTGAGCTCTTGGCCACCAGTTTTTGGCTGAGTGAATAAGCATGAAAGATCACCACCTTTAGTTGGAATAAGCACAAAATCAGGTTGTAAGTCTTGAATCAAAACTGGAAAATTTTGGACAGCTTTACAACCTACAAAAACAAAATAACCTTCAACTTGAAACAAATTTGAAATCGGGTCAAGAAGTAATGGTACATTATCAACTAAATGGTAAGAAGGTATAGAACAAGTTTTAAGTGTGAAAACTCCCTTTGACACTTCATCATTCCTTCCACCAATTGATTCAACTTGAGAAGGCATTGCTAGCCTTTTACACTTTCCTTCAAAATCTGCATAAGAAATACAAGTGTTAGGATGGGAATTATACTCAAAAGAAAGTAAAGATGATGAATGAACCATAGGTAGCAAATGAGAGGCAAAGTTTGGAATTCTCCCTTCACAGTTGGTTTGAATTGGTTCCCCTTTGGAATGGACAGATTTGAATTGAAATTGTTCCATGAGGTGTGCCCAAAGAGATTTAATTCCTAAAAGACAAACTCCATGGAAACTAGTGAACTGTACAAGTGACTTTGGAATGGAGCATGGCATGACTAACTTCACTTGACTTTGCTTAATCTGCACAAATGAAGAAACACTAAATAAAGCAAAGGTAAGTTCGTTAGAAAAATAATAAGCCCTCATATTTTTGCTCAAAATCGGCTCACTTTCTTTTTTTTCTTCCTTTTTACCACTCATCTCAGCAAATTTTTCCATCTCTTTATCTAGCTTAACGCCCTCGATTGTTTTTTCATTATCAACCTCCTCAACAAATGGTTCAATAGGATGAGATACTCCTTTTTTGGGAATAGGGTCAGCTACCTCTTTCTTAGAAAACTCACTTTGATAGCATCCAGTTGACTCCATTTGTTTTTGGTGTAGAAGACATTGATATGTCTCCCAAAATGATTCCGCATGAGGTGGTTCAACTCGAGGTTTAGTCCTAGAAAATGTTGAATGAACCTTCTTATCACCTCTTGTATAAACCGACTTTAAAGAGGTAGAGTGCATGGAACCCCTCCTCTTGAGAGATTCGTTCTCTTGCTTGAGTTTATGTTCGTTCTCTCGATTGTACAAGTCCGTGGTATAATGGAAGGGTACAAATCGTTTCCTCATCACTTGTTTCATTTCAGTCCAAGTGTCAATTGGTTGTTCCCTATTTCTCCTCCTTGTGGCACATACTTGCTCCCACCAAATGGATGCATAATCTTGAAATTCAATAGCTGCAAGTTTCACCTTCTTCTCTTCGGAGTAATTGTGAACTTCAAACACTTGCTCAACTCGCCTAACCCAATCCAAGTAAGTGTCAGGATCATTTTTTCCATGAAAGGTAGGCATCTTGGTCTTGATGGAACCAAGATTGTCATCGGTTCTCCTAGGTCGGTCTCGACCTTCCCTCGCTCCCTCTTGGCTTCTCCTTGATCGAAATGAGGTGTGAGAATGATACCCCTCATCATCCGCATCATGCTCAACACTCTGAGCACTTGAAGCCCTATTGGGAATATCTCCAGTACCTCACATCTCAATGGCAGCCACCCTGTCGGATAGTTGTGTCACCACAAATTCAAGCCTCCCCGCTTGTTTTTGGAGAGTTTGGAGCACCAATTTGAGTGACACGTCGGTCTCAGACGGCTCGGCCATGTTCCCCTCTTGAGACATATTGTCAAACCTGCAAAACAAATGTATCCTAGTCTACCTTGCAAAGCACTCGTGTATCACTCAAGAAAACACACTCACTCTCAATTTTTCCTTCTCAAAGTTCTGAAAACAACTCAAACTTTAAAAAATTCCAGAATTAATGACTCTATAAGCAAGTAACAAGACACAAAGTAGAATTTTGCAAATCTTAGAAAAACTCTACCCGAAGCTGAAACTTTTTTTTTCTTTTTTTGAGCTGTTGTTTTGCTGAGTTTCTGGTCAGTACTTTGAAGGGTAAATGGTGCTTCTAGAGTGCTCAAATAATGTATGAATCAGTCCTCAAATTTCAGGGAAATCGGCTCGCAAAGACTAGCTCAACCGATTTTAGAAACCCAAGAATTTAAAGGCGGTTTGGCTAAGGTGTTTGTAGTGGTTTAGGTTTGGTTTGAAAACTGATTTGGGGGTGTTTGGGGTCTGGTTAGGTCGTTTGGGGTCGTTGGAATTCAATTAAGATTGGAGACTAAAGAATTGGAAACCAATCAAGATTTGGAGACTCAAGTTTTGGGAAACCAATCAAGATTTGGAGACTAATCAAGATTTGGGAACCCACCAAGAATTGGAAACTCACGATTTTTATTTTTATTTTTTGGAAACTTGATTTCCTTTGTATGAGAGCCAATTCCTTCTCTTCTTCCTTTTTTTTTTCTTTCTTTTTTTTTCGGCTCTTCAAGGAACACAAATTCAAATCACACCAACAAGTTCAAGAAAACGGATGAAAGGTTATGCCAATTCCAAGAAAACCCTAGTTCTTGGTTTATTGTTCAAGAATTTTCAAACAAGACTTGGTGGTCCAAGAACTTCAAGAATTTGTTCAAGAAACACAAGAATTTCCCCAAATTATGTTGCGGTGTCTAGGGTTTGCAAAAAAACAACAACCAATTCTCAAGAAATAGGCAGAACAGAATTTCAGCAATACTCAAAAGAGAATTCCAGCAATACTCTAGCAACTTGAACACTAAACAATATAAGGTACGTGACTCTTTTTTTTTTTTTGTCTTTAAACCCTAACAACCCAAACACAAGTATAACAAACCCAAGAACTTGGACAGAAACACAAAAAGACAATACCCAAACAAATTTTTTTTTTGACTCGGATGAACAGTAACGTGAACAGTACGATACAGCACGATGAACAGTAACTCGGAACAGTAACGATGAACAGTAATCGCTACAGTTTTTTTTTTGGAAAAAAAGACAAACTAGCAAGATATGAACAACTTCAATTAAAAGAGAATTAACCTGATGCTCTGATTACCAACTGATATAGGCAACCCTAGGGGAAGACCCTCCTAGAACCTCCCAACCTTGTAATTATCAGAGTTGGATCTTTTCTCCCAACAGAAATTGAACTCGATTGTTCTCATGAACTCAAAACCTCTGACACACAAAGGTAATCGCAACCTTAAGCAAATAAGGATGGATAAAGCGACACCACGATTAAGGAACAAGCTAATCGATAAAGTCTGATTTGAATCCTAAGCCATGAACTCAAGAATTCAAGAGTAAGTTCGATTAAGAACTTGAAGGAAAATTCCTCACGATTTCTGGTTGTAATAATCTGTCCTATACTCATACAAGAGGTGCCTTTTTATAGGCTAAAACTAGGGCAACTCTCCTACCTAAACTAGGAATAGAAATTCGGCCAGAATTCGGCCCACATAAAGAGCCAGCTCTTTAAGGCTTGCCAACAAGGCCCAATAAGTAATAAAATACTCGACGACTAACAACTACTAAACTAGGCAGTCTTAAAACAACTACTAACTAAGCTAACAAGTATGAGATCATTCTTTCACTTCAAACGTACAAGTGAACAAGATAATTTCATGGTCCATCAAATCTTCAAACTTAGCTTGCTCCTTACTTGTATGGTGAATGATCAAGGCTCATAAAACTTTCTTCACCCTTTTATGGACCAGAGGATCCTTGCCCCAAGGTTGAAGTTATTGCACACCTGTATTCGCATCATTCCCTCTTTCCTCGAAAAGATTCGTCCTCGAATCTTCAAAGTCTCCTCTTGAAAGTGATTTGTCCACAAATCGATGGTGCGCTTAAAGGACAGCAATGTTGGAAATAGATGAATGACTACGAGCCATGTTGCATGTCGTTTGGTTAGCTTCGGGAAGCTCTCAAACAAGGACATGCGCCAAGATAGGAAAGAGCTTGTGTAAGGTGTGTGAAAATCCCAAGTGGCAATCCAAAACTCTCTAATATAAGGTAGCAAACAATTGAATTCTACTTCATGAGGGTTACTCGAACTAGTACAAGTTGAAGTTGACAAATTGAGCTCTTGGCCACCAGTTTTTGGCTGAGTGAATAAGCATGAAAGATCACCACCTTTAGTTGGAATAAGCACAAAATCAGGTTGTAAGTCTTGAATCAAAACTGGAAAATTTTGGACAGCTTTACAACCTACAAAAACAAAATAACCTTCAACTTGAAACAAATTTGAAATCGGGTCAAGAAGTAATGGTACATTATCAACTAAATGGTAAGAAGGTATAGAACAAGTTTTAAGTGTGAAAACTCCCTTTGACACTTCATCATTCCTTCCACCAATTGATTCAACTTGAGAAGGCATTGCTAGCCTTTTACACTTTCCTTCAAAATCTGCATAAGAAATACAAGTGTTAGGATGGGAATTATACTCAAAAGAAAGTAAAGATGATGAATGAACCATAGGTAGCAAATGAGAGGCAAAGTTTGGAATTCTCCCTTCACAGTTGGTTTGAATTGGTTCCCCTTTGGAATGGACAGATTTGAATTGAAATTGTTCCATGAGGTGTGCCCAAAGAGATTTAATTCCTAAAAGACAAACTCCATGGAAACTAGTGAACTGTACAAGTGACTTTGGAATGGAGCATGGCATGACTAACTTCACTTGACTTTGCTTAATCTGCACAAATGAAGAAACACTAAATAAAGCAAAGGTAAGTTCGTTAGAAAAATAATAAGCCCTCATATTTTTGCTCAAAATCGGCTCACTTTCTTTTTTTTCTTCCTTTTTACCACTCATCTCAGCAAATTTTTCCATCTCTTTATCTAGCTTAACGCCCTCGATTGTTTTTTCATTATCAACCTCCTCAACAAATGGTTCAATAGGATGAGATACTCCTTTTTTGGGAATAGGGTCAGCTACCTCTTTCTTAGAAAACTCACTTTGATAGCATCCAGTTGACTCCATTTGTTTTTGGTGTAGAAGACATTGATATGTCTCCCAAAATGATTCCGCATGAGGTGGTTCAACTCGAGGTTTAGTCCTAGAAAATGTTGAATGAACCTTCTTATCACCTCTTGTATAAACCGACTTTAAAGAGGTAGAGTGCATGGAACCCCTCCTCTTGAGAGATTCGTTCTCTTGCTTGAGTTTATGTTCGTTCTCTCGATTGTACAAGTCCGTGGTATAATGGAAGGGTACAAATCGTTTCCTCATCACTTGTTTCATTTCAGTCCAAGTGTCAATTGGTTGTTCCCTATTTCTCCTCCTTGTGGCACATACTTGCTCCCACCAAATGGATGCATAATCTTGAAATTCAATAGCTGCAAGTTTCACCTTCTTCTCTTCGGAGTAATTGTGAACTTCAAACACTTGCTCAACTCGCCTAACCCAATCCAAGTAAGTGTCAGGATCATTTTTTCCATGAAAGGTAGGCATCTTGGTCTTGATGGAACCAAGATTGTCATCGGTTCTCCTAGGTCGGTCTCGACCTTCCCTCGCTCCCTCTTGGCTTCTCCTTGATCGAAATGAGGTGTGAGAATGATACCCCTCATCATCCGCATCATGCTCAACACTCTGAGCACTTGAAGCCCTATTGGGAATATCTCCAGTACCTCACATCTCAATGGCAGCCACCCTGTCGGATAGTTGTGTCACCACAAATTCAAGCCTCCCCGCTTGTTTTTGGAGAGTTTGGAGCACCAATTTGAGTGACACGTCGGTCTCAGACGGCTCGGCCATGTTCCCCTCTTGAGACATATTGTCAAACCTGCAAAACAAATGTATCCTAGTCTACCTTGCAAAGCACTCGTGTATCACTCAAGAAAACACACTCACTCTCAATTTTTCCTTCTCAAAGTTCTGAAAACAACTCAAACTTTAAAAAATTCCAGAATTAATGACTCTATAAGCAAGTAACAAGACACAAAGTAGAATTTTGCAAATCTTAGAAAAACTCTACCCGAAGCTGAAACTTTTTTTTTCTTTTTTTGAGCTGTTGTTTTGCTGAGTTTCTGGTCAGTACTTTGAAGGGTAAATGGTGCTTCTAGAGTGCTCAAATAATGTATGAATCAGTCCTCAAATTTCAGGGAAATCGGCTCGCAAAGACTAGCTCAACCGATTTTAGAAACCCAAGAATTTAAAGGCGGTTTGGCTAAGGTGTTTGTAGTGGTTTAGGTTTGGTTTGAAAACTGATTTGGGGGTGTTTGGGGTCTGGTTAGGTCGTTTGGGGTCGTTGGAATTCAATTAAGATTGGAGACTAAAGAATTGGAAACCAATCAAGATTTGGAGACTCAAGTTTTGGGAAACCAATCAAGATTTGGAGACTAATCAAGATTTGGGAACCCACCAAGAATTGGAAACTCACGATTTTTATTTTTATTTTTTGGAAACTTGATTTCCTTTGTATGAGAGCCAATTCCTTCTCTTCTTCCTTTTTTTTTTCTTTCTTTTTTTTTCGGCTCTTCAAGGAACACAAATTCAAATCACACCAACAAGTTCAAGAAAACGGATGAAAGGTTATGCCAATTCCAAGAAAACCCTAGTTCTTGGTTTATTGTTCAAGAATTTTCAAACAAGACTTGGTGGTCCAAGAACTTCAAGAATTTGTTCAAGAAACACAAGAATTTCCCCAAATTATGTTGCGGTGTCTAGGGTTTGCAAAAAAACAACAACCAATTCTCAAGAAATAGGCAGAACAGAATTTCAGCAATACTCAAAAGAGAATTCCAGCAATACTCTAGCAACTTGAACACTAAACAATATAAGGTACGTGACTCTTTTTTTTTTTTTGTCTTTAAACCCTAACAACCCAAACACAAGTATAACAAACCCAAGAACTTGGACAGAAACACAAAAAGACAATACCCAAACAAATTTTTTTTTTGACTCGGATGAACAGTAACGTGAACAGTACGATACAGCACGATGAACAGTAACTCGGAACAGTAACGATGAACAGTAATCGCTACAGTTTTTTTTTTGGAAAAAAAGACAAACTAGCAAGATATGAACAACTTCAATTAAAAGAGAATTAACCTGATGCTCTGATTACCAACTGATATAGGCAACCCTAGGGGAAGACCCTCCTAGAACCTCCCAACCTTGTAATTATCAGAGTTGGATCTTTTCTCCCAACAGAAATTGAACTCGATTGTTCTCATGAACTCAAAACCTCTGACACACAAAGGTAATCGCAACCTTAAGCAAATAAGGATGGATAAAGCGACACCACGATTAAGGAACAAGCTAATCGATAAAGTCTGATTTGAATCCTAAGCCATGAACTCAAGAATTCAAGAGTAAGTTCGATTAAGAACTTGAAGGAAAATTCCTCACGATTTCTGGTTGTAATAATCTGTCCTATACTCATACAAGAGGTGCCTTTTTATAGGCTAAAACTAGGGCAACTCTCCTACCTAAACTAGGAATAGAAATTCGGCCAGAATTCGGCCCACATAAAGAGCCAGCTCTTTAAGGCTTGCCAACAAGGCCCAATAAGTAATAAAATACTCGACGACTAACAACTACTAAACTAGGCAGTCTTAAAACAACTACTAACTAAGCTAACAAGTATGAGATCATTCTTTCACTTCAAACGTACAAGTGAACAAGGCAATTTCATGGTCCATCAAATTTTCAAACTTAGCTTGCTCCTTGCTTGTATGGTGAATGATCAAGGCTCATAAAACTTTCTTCACCCTTTTATGGACCAGAGGATCCTTGCTCCAAGATTGAAGTTATTGCACACCCGTATTCGCATCACATAGCCCACATGTGGTTGGTGATAATGCTTCCCAATGGAATGCCTTGGATGTTTCCTAAGCCATGCTCCATTTTATCCAAGAAATAGATATCACTTATGTGCCTTATTGGTACCGCTTGCTCTTGGAATTATATTGGAGGCGAACAAATAGATGAGAAGGCGTTAAGACTCCGGAAATGATGAAGTCAACACAGAATATCGCCCAGTCTTACGAGTAGACTTATACTCAACTCCCAAGCGTACAAGTACGTCTAGCATGTTCCAAGAGTTCAAATCGCGCGGTTTGAATGCTTTCTTCAAATCAACCTTATACCCAACGTCAGAAACTTGAAGATAGTTTTCCAAATCAGTTCTATGGAGTCGAACTCTTCTTTTTCGCACTGTACTTGTAATCACTTCCGTGTCGCAGTGAAAAGCCTGCTTGCCCTCCACATTGGCGTAAAATTCTCGGACAAGCTCCTCATAATAAGTATTTGAGATGTTGAAGAAATTCTCCCATCCCAATTTGGCAAAGGAGGCCTTGAGATGATAGACCTCTTCAACATCCGGAGTGACATCTTTCTCCACCAATACCTTAGCTCTCCTCCTCGAATTATACCAAGCTTCATTTTCGACGGAGGTGAAGTGCGACCTATCATAAGGAACTTGCTCTTCTTGTTCCTCTTATTGCTCTTCGTGTTGTTGAGTCTCTTCTTCGGATGATGGTTCATCTTCAAGCACAAGTCGTCTACTTGCTTTTCTCTTCATACGCGGTGGTCTAGAAGTAGATGTAGAGGCTTCTCCTCTTCTCTTAGGAAGTGGAGATTTCACCCCGACTTTCTTAGTGCGAGCCATTGTACCTAAATAAAATTATTAGACGTTAACTTCATTTAATAGGTACATAGCTAAAGAAAGATTACGAACACTTGATTACCTTTATCTGTAAAGAGACAAACTTATTAACTTACTTACATGATAATTAGCAATCAACACCATAAGTAAGTATCAAAATTGACTATCAACAACTAGTGCTTCTATAATTTCTCCAAATAAAACATTTAAGCATTTAATATCCAAATAATTAGAGGAAGCAATTAAGCAATCACACAACTCACTCCCATCTTAATGACCTAAACAAGCATAATTAAATGCTAAATAGCACATTAACCATGAGTTTTAGGCTTTAAAAGGTCATTAATTCACTTTTCACCAAAAATTCTAGAATAACCATGCCAAAAATCAAGAGATAAGCAAATTAAACCTAACTTAGCATGTAAATACTCTAGAGCAATCCATCTATCTCATATAATTTTCTCCAATCTAGTTAGCTCAAGAAATTAGCTAATAATTATTTAGTCACATTAATCCTCAAAATTAGCTAAAAATTGCTAAATTCACCAAATAATCACAAACCCATGAGTTAAACATCATCAATAACCTTAATAAGCATAATGGAAAGCACCAAACTTCACAAAATGAAGAAATTCGAAATTGCCTAAAAATTAGAAAAAAGTGAAAAATGGCAAAATTCAAATGACAACATTTGGTGAAGATTTGTTACCTCAAACTTGTTGTTTGATGATTATGGATGCAAATGGTGAAGAACCCCCTAAAATCTCACTCCAATTCGGCCTCAAATGGAGAGTTCAAGAATTTGAAACCCTTGTTCTTGCTAAACTCAAATCCGAATTAAAGCTTGTTTTTGAAGAACTTTAAGCTATGAAATCATCTCTAGAGGTTAAGGGGAGAGTTTTGGTGAAGTTGGTTTGAGGATTGGATAGTGAAAAGAGTGAGTTTAGTGAGTAGTGTGTGTTTTAGGTGTGAGTGTGTGTGTAGGTTGAAAAAGGAAGAAGGAAGAAATGTGAGGAATCCATCTCTTGAAGCTGATGAGCTGCCAGAATCCGGCCAGATTGTCGGCAAGATTCTGGCCAGTGAGCAAAAAAATGTTTTTTTGAAGTCTCCTATCAATCCAACCGTTGATCCGGTCGAAACTTGGCCGGATTTATGGCAGGACTTGCTGCAGAAATCAGAAATCAGTTTTTTCCTCCAGTTCCTTGCTTGATCAAGTTTCCGCACTTACCCAGTTTTCGACTATTTTCATATTCTTTAATAAAAATTCACTTTGAACCATAAAAAGGTACTTTTCTCAACCAAATGCACTTAGAAACCTGAAATCATGCATCAATATAACTTTAGCATAAAACACTTTAAATACATCAAATGCATCAAATGAACATAAAAACTCCTTTTTTACTTCCTTCTACACTCTCTTGCATTTGAAACAATTTGCATGAACCCTTGCCATTGCCACCTATAAAACACACAAAAATACTAGTTAAACAACTAAAAGCTACTTAAAACAAGAAATCGTTGGGTTGCCTCTCAACAAGCGCTTCTTTATAGTCATTAGATTGACTATATAACCTCATTATCAAGGAGGTTTAGTTAATGAATAATTCACCATTTTTTATCGTGGTGGATCATTAAAATGTGGCTTAATAGCAAAGGCCACATGTTCTAATGATGTGAGATGTGGAAGTGACTTACCTATCTCAAGTGATTCATAGATATTATCTTGAATATGCACTACTTGAGAACTCACCAAAGGAACGTCCACATGGCTTTCTTGGGCTATAGTACCTTTAAAACCTATACTCTCAACACATTCCTCAAGAGGGGTGAAAAATGAGTCGTTAAGGCTCACCTATTGAGTTCAAAGTTAGCTCCAAAGGTACTATCTTGTGAAATGGATATTTCCTCATTGAAACTCAAATTGGATTCATCATTTTGATCAAAATATAATCCATTTTCACTTACAACATTCCCACCATTCATAATAGGTTCATTTTGCATATTATTAGAAAAATTAACTTCACTCAATACATGTAATTGTTCTTGTATTCTACAAAAGTGAGAGATTAATTCATCTAATCTTTTCTCAACCCTATCAAAACGATCGGAAGTCACATTAGTTAGCTCTTCTATGGCTAACTCCTAAGATGGCTTAGAATCGTTAGCTATTGGTTCACTTTCTAATTCCAAAGGTGAATGTGCATTAACTAACCTTTCTATTGCCAATTTCTAAGATGGTTTTGATTCATAATGGACACATTCGGGTGGATAATCATAAAAATATGGAGAATCACTATAAGTACATTGATTATCCCAATCAAAAGTAGAAGAATTGCCCCTATTAGCACCATATTGATCAAAACAAGAATTATAATGCCCTAATTCATCATAATAATCCATATTTTGTACTTGCATACATGTATAAGTAGCATGATAACCTCCACACAAGTCACAAATCATTTGATTAGAATTAAAAGTATTAACATTCCTCTCTTGCTCAATTTCATGCATAATGGCATCCATTTGAATTTGTAACGTTATAACATCAAGTTTAGCCTTTAAACACTTTAAACCATCTTAAAACGACATACCTTTGGTAATTTCTTGGTTACTTCTATTTAAGGGGTTTTGCATATAGTAACCATCCATTGCCAATCTTTCACTTCTCAAGCATTATCCTTCAAATTGACTTACCCTCCTCATTACCTAAAATTGCTTTTAAATAACTTAAGAATAAAATTAGTAAGAAGAATAGGTGATAAAACGCATACACACAATAAACACCAAAATAAAAGAAAATAACATTCAAGACTACCTCGACAAATACACAACAAACTAGACTTAATTACAAACTAGAAACCTAATAAAATATCCAAACTAATAAAGTTGCTCTTCACGCCGATATTGCCACAAATCTTCCCCGGCAATGGCACCAAAAACTTGACGGGATTTTAATATAAGTGCAAGTTTAATTCTGATTTATACCCGTTTGACTGCAAGTATACAAGTCAAATTAGTAGTTTAGGGCATGTATCGGGTCGATCTTACGAGGAAGATTTGACAATTACCGGTGCTACTAAAGTTTCTCTATTATTTAGACGATCAATGAATTAAAAGTAATAAAACTATGCTAAACTTATGCAAGATAATAACAAATGAAAGCTCCTTAGGTTATGGTATTCCTAACTACTCATGCAAGTGCTACCTTTGGATCATTGAATACTACTATCTTGGCTAGTTATGGCGTAATTTCCTTATGCATGTGAAACCTACTTTGGTAGTGAATCAACTATATTTATAACTAATCCATATCTACTCTCGTGGTTATAAAATTAGTTACAAGTTCATTTCTTCTATGAAATTACATGAAATGAATCACTAAAGCCATATAGGTGCACCTCTACTCTCGTGAGTGCACTCCCTAGGTTTAATACTTCTTGAACTAGTGTTAAATCTCAATTTTCATTGAAGAAACAACACCTTTAAATAATCACAACTAATGGTACCAAGTTAATCATGATTTAAAGAGCTAAAGTGCTAAATAACTTGCTCAAAATAATAGCATCAAATAGCCAAATAATAAACACTAACAATCATAGAAAGTTTAACCAAACCCATGGCATAAACTTTAGAAATACATAATAACATATAAATCCATAACTTGTATATTAACTAAATTTAGAATCAAGTACAAAAGATAAAGAGTTGGAAAGGAATGTAACCCTTGTCACATGAGTTTATCTCCTTGTCTTCTTCATCCTTCAACCTCTTCTTCATCTAGCTAATAAATAAGAATGATGAACTAACTAACTAAACTATTCTATACTATACTAACCTAACACTAAGAAAATGTAAGAACTACATTTTTGGTAGTATTCTTGCACTCTTGAAAGTCCATGGCTATATATAAAGGCCTCTAGTCAAGAAATGAGACTTCAAACATCCCTTTTTACAGCTGCAAAGTGGTTGTCAACGTCCATCAATAGCTGTGAATTATGGGAGAAGGAAACAAGTTGTGCAAGTGGGGAGCAGCCTTTTCTGATAGGAATCCGGCCACAAATCCAGCCAAAATCCGGCCGGATTGCTCCCCTGCCATTCTTAGCAGTTTCTGTCCTGTCTTCAATGTTGCTCCACTTTTGCCTCAAATTCAACTGAACTTGTCTTGATGATAGAAGCTGAATTAATTTTTGACCAAAATATGAAACTTGTAACCCTTTGAGTTATCTTTCCAATGCATTAAAAATCACCTCATTTGGATTTGTGTAGACCGAGAAATGACTGAAATACCCTTTACTGCTCACTGCCTTGTCTCAGCTTCGACCATAGAAAATTAGCTACTGCAATTCGGCTTTTTGACCTAGAAAACCTTTAAACCAGATTTCAATATCTTCACATGAATTGTAGATCTATCTCTTATCTTCAAAATGGTTCAAAAATCATCTCAATCTGATCATTGTAGCTCAAGTTATAACCAAAATACGAAGTTGTGTCAAAGCTGTCAACTTTCTCATCATCCAAACGAAGTATATTTCCAACTCCTATACCAATTATGGACAAAATGCACATAAAAAATGACAAAAACCTCATTTAATCATTTATGAGCATTTTACACCAATTATAGCCAAAATGATCTATTTTCTTCCAACAATATTGCCAAAGTGACTAAAAATAGCATAAAATATCATTCAAATGTAGCGTAAATTAGTCACTTATCAGAGAGGTTAAGTATTATTTTTCATTTATGAGTTGCAATTCAACCACATATGCTCAAAAGATTAAAATATAGAGAAAGGTGGAAGTTACATTGTATATATTCAATCACTAGAAATAAAATGTACATACAAAATATAATTTAACGAGTCATGTAATAATCTCATCATACAAAGAATAGAAAAAATTCAATAAACATCAAACTTAATTTCATGACATGGCCCATAATTAGTGATTAGTAGCAATTCACCTCCTGTATACATGAAATCTACAAATTGCCTCTTAGTAACCAACATGGATATGTTCAAGAACCTTTTTTTGGAGGGAAATTGTCACATGGCCTTTTGTGGATTTATTTTTGTCTTTTTCTTCTTCTTTTTCTTTCTTTTGTTTTGTCTTAAATTTTCTTCTACTGTGTACTATTTTGCAATTAATATCTAAATTTTAACAATAATTTGCTAGGAGCATTATTCTTCACGGTTAAATATGTACTAGAATTCATTTTGAGGGCAATCCTTTAGTAATAGAATAAGATGAACCCTCATGAGAAAGTGTTCTAGCCAAACTATTTGTCGTACTAATGGTTTTAGCTAGCTTTTAAGGGGAAATATATGTATTTCATGAATATAGGATGTGATTTGCTATTCGCTCCTAATTACAGTGGGGGGTTTTGAATTTAAACTTTAAAACAATCAAAATAAATATATAGATAGGATATGTGAAAATTATCTAGCAAAATGAATACTAGAATTTAAAAAGATTATATAAGTTCACTTTGCCACTAGAATTTGGAAAAGAAGTCAAGTTAAAAGTACAAACATTCAATACTATGTATTTTAATATAATAAAAGAGAAAGGTTAAGTATTATAACCTCCATATGAAGAAAGAAATTGAGTATTAGTTGCTAGATCACAAAGATAAGAGTTTTTTACTTATAAACTTGCTAATACGAATAACAAAATCAATCTTTACTCAAGTTATCCCTCAAAACTTATTTCCTCTCCTTATTTTAAAATTATTGCATAAAATAGATGGATTTTATATGACATAATTGTTCAAGGCAATACACTTGATAAAATTGATTTAGATTGAGCAAAACTTGGTTGTAAGTGGAGAACATAATATAAAAGACATACTAAGAATAGCTAAAAGTGCACATGGTATTTTCCTTGAAAGAAACAAGACAAATCCACATGTAATCAACTTGGTTTTTTCAAAACTTTCACCCCTGAATGTTTCTCATATTATCTTAAGTTATAATAGACAAAATGTAGTTCGATAACTATAAATTTAAAAAGCATATGTGCTTCTATGTCATATAGAACATTAATTAAATAATTCTTGATCATGCAAATTGGATGGCTATCTCATCCATATCAATGCCCGAACAAGGATAAAGTTTGGAGTAAAAAGAGTTATTCCATAATTTAACTTAAAAATAAATTATATAAGGATAAGGAGTCTAGAAATTTTCATTGTTGTGAGGTTACATTTTTTGAGAGTTTAAAGTAGGGAATTCACTTTTGGCAAATTGCATGTCCAAAAATCACTAGATCTTGAAGTGTAAAATACTTGAACCAAGTCTTTATTTCTTTCTCTATCCTAGTAAATAATAATTTATGTTAATTCACTATCTTTTGAAGACTTTTTTGAATAAATAATTCCATTGAAGGACACATATTTGTTGTCTTGATTTTTTGGCATAAGTCTCTGTCCCACATCGGTGGGATAGGTCTTGGAAGGAGTGCTTGAGAGTTATAAATTAACACTCTTCCCTACCAATTGTAACACACTAAAATTTTGTATTCTTTCTTTTCCCAAATTAATAAGAGCAGGTTGCTTAGGCGGTGCTCGGAGATTAGGCACATTTGGCTGAACTCCGTTATCAATTTCGAGTGTGTTCCTTTCTTTTCTTATCTCTTTTTTTACGCATCTGGTAGTTGCAATTTTGAGTGAAAAATTACCCGATTTCCCCGACAAGTGGTATCAGAGCCGAAGGTTCGTCCTTTGACTTGTTTGTAACTTGTTATATTGAATACTATCATTTGAGCCTGTAATGGTGTTAGACGATTCACCGATAAATGAGTTCAGGGCATCGGCTTCCTTGTCTACATGGCCGAGGATTCCAATATCAAGTTTGAAGCTGACAGTGGAGATATTTGACTGTACTGGCCATTTCGGCATGTGGCAAGGCGAGGTCATAGACTCCCTTTTCCAACAGGGTCTTGACATTGCCATTGAAGAAAAGAAACCAGATGACATAGAAGAGAAGGAATGGAGTACCATAAATCGGTTGGCATGCAGAACTATTCGATCGTGTTTGTCCAGAGAGCAAAAGTATGCTTTCAAGAACGAGACTTCTGCATGAAAATTGTGGAAGGCATTGGAGGAGGAGTTTCTGAAGAAAAGTGGTCAGAATAAACTCCTTATGAAGAAAAGGTTATTCTGATTCGATTACCGACTAGGTACTACTATGAATGAAGACATCACTATGTTTAATTAGTTAGTAACAGACCTGTTAAATTAGATGTGAAATTTAAAAATGAAGATTTGGAGACTATGTTACTTCATGGGAAGGAGAATGTGTCTTTAAATGCTGTATGTTCTACTTTGTATAGTCATGAATTGAGAAAGCAGGATAAAATGAAAAACAAAGTAGCTACAGCAGATGAAACTTTAGTGGCAAGAGGTCGTCAACAAAGCCAATCAAAAGGGAGAAGAGGAAGGTCCAAATTGAAAAATAGAGTTACCAAAGATGAGTGTGCTTTCTGTCATGAGAAAGGGCACTGGAAGAAACACTGTCCAAAATTGAAGAAAAAAGGAAAGGCTTCTTAAGACGTAAATGTTGCAGAGTGCAAAAGTGATGCGGAATCAGATTTCTCTTTGGCTGTATCACCTTCAACATCCCACCCAGATGAGTGAATTTTGGATTCAGGTTGTACCTACCATATGTCTCCCATACGAGAGTGGTTCTTTGAATTTGAAGAACTTGATGGTAGAATTATTTATATGAAAAATGACAATCCATGTAAAACAATTGGGATAACTTCAATCAAGCTACGTAATCATGATGGATCCACTAGAATTTTGAAAGATGTTCGGTACGTACCGAATTTGAAGAAGAATCTCATTTCTTTGGGAGCCATAGAATCCAAATGCCTAATTGTGATGATGCGAGATGGAATTCTTAAAGCAATTTCGGGAGCACTTGTGATGTTGAAAGGTGTGAGGAAGAATAATCTATATTACTACCAAGGTAGTACAGTTGTTGGGACAGCAGCAGTAGCAGCATCTTCCAGTAGCAAGAAGGATGTGGAGGCAACAAAGCTGTGGCACATGCGATTGGGACATGCTGGTGAAAAATCCTTGCAAAATCTTGCCAAGTAAGGATTGTTGAAATGTACGAAAGCTTGCAAATTAGAATTTTGTGAGCATTGTATTCTAGGAAAACAGAGAAGAGTGAAATTTGGCACTGGTATCCATAATACCAAAGATATTTTGGATTATGTGCATTCAGGTGTGTGGGGACCTGCCAAGACTTCATCCCTTAGAGGCAGGTACTATTTTGTCACTTTTATTGATGATTTTTTCAGAAGAATTTGGGTATTTATTATGAAGAACAAGGATGATGTGCTGGGGATTTTCCTTAAATGGAAAACTCAGGCTGAAAATCAGACAGGAAGAAAGATCAAGGTTCTTCGAACAAACAACGGTGGAGAATACAAGAGTGATCCCTTCCAAGAGATATGCCAAGAGTGTGGCATAGTTCGACACTTCACAGTTAGAAGAACACCGCAGCAGAATGGGGAATCAGAGTGTATGAACAAGACACTAGTGGAGAAAGTTCATTGCATGCTGTCTAATAATGGGTTAGGCAAAAAGTTTTGGGTTGAGACTGTGACATACGCTCAATATCTAATAAATCGTTTGCCATCATCTGCAATAGGAGGCAAGACTCTATTAGAAGTATGGTCTGAAAAACCTGCAACAGACTATGATTCTTTGCATATCTTTGGTTCTAATGCATATTATCATGTAAATGAATTAAAATTGAATCCACGTGCAAAGAAGTCTCTTTTTATGGGCTTTAATACTGGAGTTAATGAATACCGTTTGTGGTATCTAGAAACAAAGAAGACCATTATCAACAAGGATGTTACCTTTGATGAATCTGTCATGTTGAATAAAATAGCACAAGATGAGACCAGTGGTACTCCTCAACAAGCGGAGTGTGCGCCGGAACAGATGGAGTTTGAGCAAATAATAGTGAGCCCAGTAAATAGTACCATCAGTGACTCTCCCATGGCAGAAGAGAAGTCAAATGAGGAAGAGATTTCAACTCAAGAACCTCAACAACAGCAAGAGTCAATTGCCATTAATAGGCTAAGACGAGAAATTCAAAAACCTGCTCGTTTTACTGACATGGTGGCCTATGCACTTCTAGTTGTTAATGATGTTCCATCCACCTTTTCTAAAGCAGCTCGAAGTACAGAAAATGGTAGATGAAAAAATGCTATGGAAGAAGAGATGCAATCTCTTCAGAAGAACAAGACATGAAAGTTGACACAACTACCGAAAGACAAGAAGGCAATTGAATGCAAATGAGTATTTGCAAAGAAAGAAGGATTTCTTGACAAGAATGATGTTTGCTGCAAGGCAAGATTGGTGGCTAAAGACTACGCTCAGATGGAGGGAGTTGATTATAATGAGGTATTTTCTCTAGTGGTTAAACATTCCTCTATTAGAATCCTGTTGGCCTTGGTAGTACAGTTGAATTTGGAGTTAACTCAACTTGATGAGAAGACCGCGTTCCTTCACAGTGACTTGAAGGAGGAAATCTATATGTTTCAGTCAGATGGATTCAAAGTTGTTGGTAAAGAGAATTGGGTTTGTAAGATAAGCAAATCGTTGTACGGATTGAAAGAATCACCGAGGCAATAATACAAACGCTTTGACCAGTTCATGATGGGCCAGAAGTACACGAGAAGTAAATACAACCAATGTATGTATTTGCGCAAGCTACGAGATGAGTCCTACATCTACTTGCTCTTGTATGTTGATGATATGTTGATAGCATCAAAGAGCAAAGTTGAAATTGACAAATTGAAGGCTCAGTTGAGTAAAGAGTTTGAGATGAAGAATTTGGGAGAATCCAAGAAAATTCTCGGCATGGAGATAAGTAGGGATAGAATGAGAGGCAAATTTTCTCTCACACAGAAGCAGTATTTGGAGAAGGTACTACAATATTTTGGTATGAATGGAGATTCAAAACCTGTAAGCACTCCGCTTGCTCCTTATTTGAAACTTAGCAGCCTATTATCTCCAAAGACGGATAAAGAGCGAGCATACATGGCGAAAGTCCCGTATGCTAATGCAGTTGGTAGCTTGATGTATACAATGGTGTGTACGAGACCCGACATTTTACAAGCAATTAGTGTGGTAAACAGGTTCATGCATGATTCCGGCAAGGGTCATTGGCAAGCTGTGAAATGGATTCTACGGTATATCCAAAATACTGTAGATGTTGGATTAGTATTTGAGCAAGATGAATCACTTGGTCAATGTGTAGTTGGATATTGTGATACTGACTATGCAGGTGACTTGGATAAGTGACGTTCTACAACTGACTACTTGTTCGCATTTGCTGAGGTGCCAGTTAGTTGGAAATCTACTTTGCAGTCAACAGTGGTTTTATCTACAACAGAGGTAGAGTATATGGCAATTACTAAAGCTGGGAAGGAGGCAATTTGGCTTCAAGGATTGCTTGAAGACTTGGGAGTTGGTCAAAAATACATTGATATTTTTTGTGACAGTCAGAGTGCTATTCACTTAGCGAAACATCAGGTCTTGCACACAAGAACGAAGCACATTGATGTTCGCTATCATTTCGTGCGGGAAATTCTCGAAGAAAAAGACATTTTTCTCCAAAAGATTCGGACTACGGAGAATCCTGCAGATATGCTGACCAAGGTGGTTACAAGATCCATGTTTAAACATTCTTTAGACTTAGTCAACATCCTGCACATTTGAGTTGGCGCCTGAGGGCGCAAATTTGAAAGTACCGCAAAGGCCATTTGTTATTTTGTTTAAGTGAGAAGGTTTGTATTTGTGGTGGGACTAGAAATTATGCCAAGGTGGAGATTTGTCGCCTTTTTGGCATAAGTCTCTGTCCCACATCGGTGGGATAGGTCTTGGGGGGAGTGCTTGTGTAAGAACCCGTGAATTTTCTTATTTTCTAGACTTTATTTTATTTAATTACACGCCTTTTCTATATTTTTTATTTGAAAATTTTTTTAGATAATTTCTACGAGTAAATATAGTTTTCAAATCATTTTTCTAGTAGAAGTTAGCTCATGAGTTTTTAGGGGTGTATATTGTACGTGGGACTCGCTAGTGCGGTAAGTTCGATAAATTTTAGCCGATTAGGTTAAATTTAGTATTCAGGGATTAATTTACTAGGTGTTCAGAGATAATTAGAGGTTACCAAATAGATGAGAGTTGGGGAGACAAAAGGATAGCTTTGCATTAAAGAAAGTGACAAGTGTCACTTTCTTATTTCTTCTTGGACTTTGACCAACTTACTAACTTTACTAAATAATCCAAAAATTGACCAAATTTCATTATCTTACAACCTCCTCTTGGCCGACTCCTCTCAAGGAGAAAAGAAAAGAAAACTCTCAACTTTCTTGCTCATAATCTTGCTCAATCTTTCAATCCAACCGATTAAACTTGAAATTCCTCCATAAAAATCCTTAGTTTAGTAGTAGTGAGGTTGGTTGTGAAGTGGTTTGGAAGAAAGTGGTGGTAAGTTGGGTCTTTTCTTGAGGTTGCAAGGTGAGTAGTTAAGGAATTCCTTCTTTGGTTTTGATAATGTGAAATTAATGACTTGTGTTAGTCACAGAGTTGATTTTGTGACTTTTGGTAGAGATTGGTGAATTTTATAATTATTCATGATTTTTCTGATTTTATATGTTTAGTGTTGGTTAGTCATGGATTGATGGTTTATTATAGTGTAAAATGGAGTTGGTATATGTCGGAAATGATTGGTTGTGTAAAATCGTTGGTTTGAAGCGGAAATTCCAAATTAGGGTTTCACCTAACCCTGTTCTGTCCGGTACTGTTTGGATAGGATGAAGGCCGAATTAGCCTTAGATTAAAACATGAAAGCTGTAGGAAATAATGTTTTATAGTTGCTTGCAAAATTTCAGCCCAATCCGAGCTCGATAGCCTGTGAAAAGACGGAAATACCCAGACTGTCATAGGTAAGAGTTTGGTGACATTGTTGACAGTTCACCCAATCTGACCGCGACCGTTCACCCTGATGCGTACTAAATTAGATTTTGACCAAAACACAAACATTGTAGTGCTGTGTCTTAGCTTTCTAACGGCCCTGGAAACACCTTAATTATACTTCGGTAGCCTGAGTTATGGTCGTTTAACCAAAATGCGGTTAGTTGATCTGTTTGTGCGATTCTGGTTTGGTACATTGAAATTTTGACCTAGCTATACTATGAACTGGACTGAGTGCTCTTCATAAAAATTGTAGCCCTTTATCTTAGCTTCGAAACGGTATAAATTGTACCTCAATCCGATAATCGTAGCTCTAGTTGTGTCCAATACGCTAAATAACGTCAAATCTGCCTTTTGGATTTAGGGTTTAAACTTCATTTCCGGACTCTCCCTAGTTTGATTTTGCACTTATACGTTCTATTTGGTCTTACTCTAGTAGTATGTGGATTCGGATTATGACTCGTATTCGAGTCTCATTGTGTTTACTTGAATGTTTTAGGGCGTGCCGGTGACCCAAGGCGCTCATTGGACGGAAATTTGTGAAATTCCTTTTGTTTGATTGGTGAGTGTACTACTCACATGATTGATACTTCTTGGCTTTGTTATACTTGAGATGTATGATTGGAATGTTTGTGTTTACTGATGATACTGGTTGAGACGAGGGTGTACTTTACCACTCTCGTACTCTATGGCTTAATTGACTGTTTACTGTATCACTTGAATTATCTTGATTATACTTGAATTGGTGTCATTTGGACGTGCATCCAACGACTTATACTGTTGATTATGAGCTCAACCCCATTGGTGGTCAATTGAATCGAGCCAGCAAGGGATTGGTCGAGAAAATTGATAAGCCATGGGGAACTGTTTCTAAAGAATCGATGGGTACGAGACTCTTGATTGCGGTATATTTGAGTATTATCATTATTGAATTGGTTGGAGTTTGGGCCTGTAGGGGTATGTGAGGTGGAAGGAATCGGAGAAAGTGGAGTCTACGGTATTGGTTACTCCTTAAACATTGACGGAGGGTCAACGAGGCGAGATCAAGTACGGCAAGTGAGGAAAAGGGCTCTTGAGAGCCGACCGTATCCTTTTAGAAATCTTTATTGAAATGTGGTGCTAGTTGATTCATTTATTGAACGTATTTGGATTGAGCAACTTTGTGCTTATGTGAATTTTGTTTACTTGCGTGATGGTACCTCATTGGGCGAAAACTCACATTGTTGACTGTTTTCCTTACAGGGAGTATCTTTTGAAGGTTATGGAGCTTTAAAGCATGAGTTGAGCCAGTTTAAATATTCTTTTGTATAGCTCATCGATGGGTGGAAAACCTTAAATGTATCTTGATTGAACATTTCCTTTTGATCTATAAAGTTGCAACCTTGTGTATATTAAAGTATTTAGTAATGTTCATGTATTGTTTTGGCTTGGAATTGTTCTTTTCCTATGGTGGTAGAATCGTTTAAGTGCAGTATTATATTTTGGAATGTTTAGATTGTGTTAAGTTTGTCCTAGTAGTTCTAGCGAGAGTTGGGCAGGCAGTCCGCTAACCCCTTTGGTCCGTCTTAGGGGAAGGTGGGGCTGTCATAGGTGGTATCAGAGCTTAGGTTAGAAATGACCTAGACAAGTTTGAAATTTTGTTCCTTAGGGCCTGCGAGGGAAGTGTTAAGGTACTGTTAGGCGCGATTATCCTTACGTTGCTTAAGATATGAATCCTTTTGCCATCCTTGTAGGTTATGGCTGGAACAAGCGAAGAAGGTGGAGGTGAGCCACCTCAGATGCGGCCACGAATCATTGATTACCAGGAGAGGCCCAATCCGGCTTTGGTATACCGCCAGTCTGGCTCGTCGTTGTGACCGTTGCCGAAACCACTCTTACGTCGACCACGTGGTCGTGACGGTGTTAGGCGAACGAAGGAGATTTAGGCGTGCCGCCGTCAGGGATCACACGGAGATACTTAGGCTGAAGGGCATCACGAGGATGCAAGCCGACCGGATAGGGGAGCTCCGTGAGGACATAGCTATGGAGCAGGAACACACTAATGCTCTTAGGGAGCAGTTGCAAGGGGTTAACCAACGTCTGACCAATGTCGTCCGGGAAATTAGAGACCGTTCTGGAGGCATTATTAATAAGTGTGAAGCGTTGATCCAAGATATGATTGGCGCCAATGCGCAGGTAGTGGCTCTTGGTGGCGATGCACCTAGTGAGGGGAGTACCCCTAGTTCTAGTCAAGGGGAAGAGTCTGTGGCCTCCGTAGGGAATTAGGCTAGAACTTTTGAACTGCTTTTGATTCCATGGAGGGAATAGTTAGGAAAGACTCTTAGTTAGCCGTTTTGGCCTAACTTTGTATATTGTTTTGGAGGACCCTTTTGTTTTATGGGATGACTTTTGTATGTACCTGACTGACTGTTTTGTATAATGGCTTGATCCTGTTATGTGTTCTATGTACATGTGTTATGTGTTTAAATGCTCTATGAAGTAGTTGTTTTGGCTAATTGTTCGTGTTTATTGTTATGAAAAGGGGTTATGTGCCCTTTCGCATTATACTTATATTTTGACCTTAGATCGACTTAGATCGATGGAGGGCACTAGTAATGGTCGAGGCCGGAGACGCTGGAGTAGGCAACCCACGTCGGAAAGGGGTAATGGGGAAACCTCGTCTGGACCAAATCCTGAACCTAGGGTTGATCCCAACGTCCAAATAGCGGCTGCCATGCAGCAAATGACTAATTTACTAGCCCAAGTGGTGCACCAACAGGGTCAAAACCCTAACCCCAACCCTGAGAATCCTGGTAATCACGTGGAGAGCGAGGATAGGGCTCTCGAGAGATTCCAGAAGTTTGCTCCACCAAAGTTCATTGGGGGGCCCGATCCGGACGTGGCCGAAAGGTGGTTAGAAAAGATGGTGGACATCTTTACCGCCTTACATTATACGGAAGAGAGGCAGGTGACTTTCGCCGTCTTTTAACTGGAAAGGGCGGCCCGTTCCTGGTGGAGCGTCATACGGCAAAAGTGGGAACGGGAACAAACGCCCAGGACTTAGGTGAACTTTATGAGGGAGTTCAATGCCAAATTCTTCCCTCCTCTGGTTCAGGAGTGGAAAGAAGATGAATTTATCCGATTTCGCCAAGGGACCCAGACTGTGGCCGAGTACGAGAGCCAATTCACTCGACTGTCCAAATTTGCACCCGAACTCATCATGACCGAGCAACGGAGAATACGGCGATTCGTCAAAGGTCTGAACGTGAAAATCCAAAAGGATCTAGCCGTGGCCCAAATTAACGCCTTCAGCGATGCCGAAGAGAAGGCGCAAAGAGTAAGGAATGCTCGGCTACAGGTGAGAAACTTCTAAGCTAAAAAACGAGGGTTCCCTAGAAGTAGCTCGGGGCAGAGGGATAAGAGTACCCCTCCCAAATTTGGACGAGGAGCCGAAGATGGAAGGCAGCCGGGCGTAGGTAGAGAGGCTCAGTCAAGATGTGGCCCAGCGGGAAGAGGTCAAAGAGGAGGTTTCCAGAGAGGTTCGAGTTCTGTATCCCGTGGACCCTGCGGGTATTGCGGAAAGTCAAATCATACAGAGGACAACTGCTGGAAGGAGAGAAAGTGCCTGCATTGCGGAAGCGCAGACCACCAGCTCGCCACCTGCCCAGTTCTAAAGCAAGATGGAAAGGGAAGTCAACAACTGCAAAGGACCAGTTCTGGACCAGTTAAGATGGACGGGACAAAACCCAAGATGTCGGCTCTAGTGTATTCGCTAGAGCCCCAACAGGTCCCAGACTTTTCCGAGGTCGTAGAAGATACGATCCCTATATTTCACCGATTTGCGAAAGTCTTAGTAGATCGCAGTGTCACCCATTCCTTTGTTAACCCTAATTTCATGTGTGGTATGGATATCAAGCCTGCTAGTTTTTCTTATGACCTAGAAGTTAGTACCCCCACTAGGGACCATCGTTTGATCACTAGTATGGTTTATAAGGACTGCGAGATTTGGGTAGAAGAGAGAAAATTGCTAAGGGATTTGATAAGCCTGTCCATTAAAGGGTATGACGTGATCTTGGGCATGGAGTGGTTAGCCAGGTATAATGCTCAATTAGATTGTAAGAAGAAGATGGTAGAGTTCCGCATTTCTGGGGAGGCGACCTTAAGGTTAGATATAAGGGGAAGGTTAGCTTCATCCGCCTTGATCTCGGGCATTCGGGTTAGAAAACTGTTAAGTAGAGGGGCGCAAGGGTTCTTAGCCTTTCTAATCAATGCCTCCACCGATAAATTGAAGGTAGAGGATGTGCACATAGTAAAGGAATATCCAGATGTATTCCCTGATGAGTTAGTAGCCCTACCTCCAGAGAGAGAGATAGAGTTCAAAATTGACTTGTTATCTGGAACGTCACCTATCTCAAAAATCCCGTATCGGATGGCACCTGCTGAGTTTAGGGAGTTGAAATTACAGTTATAAGACCTTTTGGAACGGGGTTTCATTCACGAGAGTGGGTCTCCCTAGGGAGCCCCTGTGTTGTTCGTGAAGAAAAAGGACGGGAGTCTGCGTATGTGCATCAACTACCGGGGGCTGAACAATGTGACGGTTAAAAAGAAGTATCCATTGCCCCATATTGATGAGTTATTCGACCAGTTGCAGGGAGTCGTGGTCTTCTCGAAATTAGATCTTCGACAGGGGTATTACCAATTGTTGATTCGGAAAGAAGATATCCCGAAAACTGCTTTTAATTCGAGATATGGGCACTACGAATTCGCAGTTATGCCCTTTGGACTGACCAATGCCCCTGCCACCTTCATGGACTTAATGCATAGGGTTTTTATGCCCTACCTAGATCGATTTGTTGTTATTTTAATTGATGACATCTTGATTTACTCCAAAACGCGTGAAGAGCATGAGCAGCACCTAAGAGTCGTTTTGCAAACCCTAAGAAAGTATCAGTTGTACGCCAAGTTCAGTAAGTGTGAGTTTTGGCTGGAGAAAATTTCATTCTTAGGGCACGTAATTTCCCAAAAGGGCATCTCGGTTGACCCAGTAAAAGTAGAGGCCGTGACTAATTGGAAGAGGTCAGAAAATCCCACGGAAATTCATAGTTTTCTAGGGTTAGCTGGGTACTATTGGCGTTTCATTAAAGACTTTTTCAAACTGGCCGGTCCTTTAACCGACCTGACGAAGAAACATGTCGGTTTGTGTGGGATGCCAAATGCGAAGCGAGTTTTCGAGAGTTAAAGAAAAAATTAACCACGGTGCCAGTTCTAACTTTGCCTAACGGAGTAGACGAGTTCACCGTTTACACCGACGCGTCACAGGAAGGTCTGGGGTGTGTGCTGATGCAAAACCAAAATTTGATATCTTTTGCCTCTAGAAAGTTGAAACCCCACGAGCAGAACTACCCAACCCACGATCTTGAGTTAGCCGCGGTTGTTTTCGCTCTGAAAAAGTGGAGGCACTATCTATACGGGGTAACATTCGAGGTGTACTCAGACCATAAGAGTCTTAAATACCTCTTCTCGCAGAAGGAATTAAACATGAGGCAGCGACGGTGGATGGAATTTCTGGAGGATTACGACTGCACCATCAACTATCATCCGAGAAAAGCGAACGTAGTAGCCGATGCCTTAAGTCGAAAGGCTCAAGTAGCAGGGTTAATGATTAAGGAATGGGATTTGTTAGAATCCGTTTGTGAGTGGAAACCCAGCCTTGGGAGTCATAAGGTGGCTTTTAGTAATATTAAGGTAACATCCACCCTACTGGAACGAATTAAGGAAGCGCAAAAGGAGGATTCGATGGTGCAGAAGTGGGGAGAGAAGGTGGAAAAAGAGGAATCGACCGACTTCAACTTTAGTCTCGAGGGGGTTTTGAAATACCGAAACCGCGTGGTGGTGCCTAAAGATGCAACGTTGAAGACGGAGATCTTAGAGGAGGCTCATCGATCCAAATATATAATCCTTCCGGGTAATAGCAAGATGTACCAGGATCTAAAAGGAGTTTATTGGTGGGATAACATGAAAAAGGAAATTGCTTTATATGTGCAGAAATGCTTGTTTGCCAACAAGTCAAGGCGGAGCATAAAAAATCATCAGGCTTGTTACACCCTCTTGAGATACCCGAATGGAAATGGGAAAACATCACAATGGATTTCGTTTCAGGTTTGCCGCGAACGCAACGAGGACACGATGCCGTGTGGGTGATCGTCGATCGATTAATCAAATCGGCTCATTTCTTGCCGGTAAACATGAAGTATTCCATGAAAAAATTGGTTAAGATGTACATGGACGAGATCGTAAGGCTACATGGCGTTCCCGTGAGCATCGTTTCAGATAGAGATCCCCGCTTCGTATCTAAGTTTTGGCAGAAGTTTCAGAAGACTCTAGGGACTAAACTCAACCTAAGTACCACCTATCACCCTCAGACGGATGGACAATCGGAGCGAACAATTCAAACTCTCGAGAATATGCTAAGGACCTGCATTCTGGATTTTAGAGGTAATTGGGGTCAACATATGACCTTAGTAGAGTTTGCTTACAATAATAGTTACCATTCGTCAATTCAAATGGTCCCATACGAAGCGCTGTACGGGAGGAAGTGTCGGTCACCGATCTATTGGGATAAAGTCGGCGAGAGGAAGGTGCTAGATCCAATAACTATCCCATGGATGGAAGATGCACAAGAAAAAGTCAAGTTGATACGACAAAGACTCCAAACAGCTCAAAGCTGACAGAAGAGCTACGAGGACAATCGAAGAAAAGATCTGGAGTTCAAAGTTGGGGACCGTGTGTTCCTTAAGGTCACACCATTACGAAGCGTCACAGCAGGTAGAGGAAAGAAACTCCAACCAAGGTTCGTCGAACCTTTCAAGATTCTCCAGAGGATTGGTAAAGTAGCATATCAGCTAGAACTACCGTCAAGCCTATCCAGAATTCACGACGTCTTCCACGTCTCGATGCTTAAAAAGTATTATCCCGACCCGTTTCATATCTTACAATCGGAGGAAATCGAGATAGACGAATCTCTCACCTACAAAGAAAAACCTGTACAGTTGCTTGATCGAAAAGTTAAGGAACTGAGAAACAAACAGATTCCGTTGGTGAAGATCTTGTGGAGAAACCATGGAGTAGAGGAAGCTACCTGGGAGGTGGAAGAAGAGATGAAAAAGAAATACCCTGAACTGTTCGTGAATCAAGGTGAGAAAATTTCGAGAGCGAAATTCTTTTAAGGGGAAGAGAGTGTGAGAACCCGTGAATTTTCCTATTTTCTAGACTTTATTTTATTTAATTGCATGCCTTTTCTATATTTTTTATTTGGAAAATTTTTTAGATAATTTCTATGAGTAAATATAGTTTTCAAATCATTTTTCTAGTATAAGTTAGCTCATGAGTTTTTAGGGGTGTATATTGTACGTGGGACCCGCTAGTGCGGTAAGTTCGATAAATTCGGCCGATTAGGTTAAGTTTAGTATTCAGGGATTAATTTACTAGATGTTCAGAGATAATTAGAGGTTACCAAATAGATGAGAGTTGGGGAGACAAAAGGATAGCTTTGCATTAAAGAAAGTGACAAGTGTCACTTTCTTATTTCTTCTTGGACTTTGACCAACTTACTAACTTTACTAAATAATCCAAAAATTGACCAAATTTCATTATCTTACAACCTCCTCTTGGCCGACTCCTCTCAAGGAGAAAAGAAAAGAAAACTCTCAACTTTCTTGCTCATAATCTTGCTCAATCTTTCAATCCAACCGATTAAACTTGAAATTCCTCCATAAAAATCCTTAGTTTAGTAGTAGTGAGGTTGGTTGTGAAGTGGTTTGGAAGAAAGTGGTGCTAAGTTGGGTCTTTTCTTGAGGTTGCAAGGTGAGTAGTTAAGGAATTCCTTCTTTGGTTTTGATAATGTGAAATTAATGACTTGTGTTAGTCACAGAGTTGATTTTGTGACTTTTGGTAGAGATTGGTGAATTTTATAATTATTTATGATTTTTCTGATTTTATATGTTTAGTGTTGGTTAGTCATGGATTGATGGTTTATTATAGTGTAAAATGGAGTTGGTATATGTTGGAAATGATTAGTTGTGTAAAATCGTTGGTTTGAAGCGGAAATTCCAGATTAGGGTTTCACCTAACCCTGTTCTACCCGGTACTGTTTCGATGGGATGAAGGCTGAATTAACCTTAAGTT
This sequence comes from Coffea eugenioides, assembly GCF_003713205.1. Classification (NCBI taxonomy): domain Eukaryota; kingdom Viridiplantae; phylum Streptophyta; class Magnoliopsida; order Gentianales; family Rubiaceae; genus Coffea; species Coffea eugenioides. Next base: position 3,475,360 of record NC_040039.1, read on the forward strand.
AAAACATGAAAATTGTAGGAAATAATGTTTTATAGTTGCCTGTAAAATTTCAGCCCAATCCGAGCTCGGTAGCCTGTGAAAAGATGGAAATACCCAGACTGCCATAGGTAAGAGTTTGGTGACAGTGTTGACAGTTCATCCAATCTGACCGCGACCGTTCACCCTGATGCGTACTAAATTAGATTTTGGCCAAAATACAAAAGTTGTAGTCCTATGTCTTAGCTTTCTAACAGCCCTGAAAACACCTTAATTGGACTTCGGTAGCCTGAGTTATGGTCATTTAATCAGAATACGGTTAGTTGACCTGTTTGTGCGATTCTCATTTGGTACATTGAAATTTTGACCTATCTACACTACGAACTGGACTAAGTGATCTTCATAAAAATTGTAGCCCTTTATCTTAACTTCGAAACAGTATAAATTGCACCGCAATCTGATAATTGTAGCTCTGGTTGTGTCTAATACGCTAAATAACGTCAAATATGCATTTTGGATTTAGGGCTTAAACTTCATTTCCGGACTCTCCCTAGTTTGATTTTGCACTTATACGTTCTATTTGGTCTTACTCTAGTAGTATGTAGATTCGGCTTATGACTCGTATTCGAGTCTCATTGTGTTTACTTGAATGTTTTAGGGCGTGCCGGTGACCCAATGCGCTTATTGGACGGAAATTTGTGAAATTTCTTTTGTTTGATTGGTGAGTGTACTACTCACATGATTGATACTTCTTGGCTTTGTTATACTTGAGATGTATGATTGGAATGTTTGTGTTTACTGATGATACTGGTTGAGACGAGAGTGTACTTTACCACTCTCGTACTCTATGGCTTAATTGACTGTTTACTGTATCACTTGAATTGTCTTGATTATACTTAAATTGGTGTCGTTTGGACATGCATCCAACGACTTATACTGTTGATTATGAGCTCAACTCCATTGGTGGTCAATTGAATCGAGCCAGCAAGGGTTTGGTCGAGGAAATTGATAAGCCATGTGGAACTGTTTCTAAGGAATCGATGGGTACGAGACTCTTGATTTTGATATACTTGAGTATTACCATTACTGAACTGGTTGGAGTTCGGGCCCGGTAGGGGTATGTGAGGTGGAAGGAATTGGAGAAAGTGGAGTCTACGGTATTGGTTACTCCTTAAAGGTTGACGGAGGGTCAACGGGGCGAGATCAAGTACGGCAAGCAAGGAAATGGGCTCTTGAGAGCCGACCGTATCCGTTTAGAAATCTTTATTGAAATGTGGTGCTAGTTGATTCATTTATTGAACGTATTTGGATTGAGCAACTTTGTGCTTATGTGAATTTTGTTTACTTGCGTGATGGTACCTCATTGGGCGAAAGCTCACCTTGTTGACTTTGTTTTCCTTACAGGGAGTATCTTTTGAAGGTTATGGAGCTTTAAAGCATGAGTTGAGCTAGTTTAAATATTCTTTTGTATAGCTCCTCGATGGATGGAAAACCTTAAATGTATCTTGATCGAACATTTCCTTTTGATCTGTAAAGTTGCAACCTTGTGTATATTAAAGTATTTAGTAATGTTCACGTGTTGTTTTGGCTTGGAATTGTTCTTTTCCTATGGTGGTAGAATCGTTTAAGTGCAGTATTATATTTTGGAATGTTTAGATTGTGTTAATTTTGTCCTAGTAGTCCTGACGAGAGTTGGGCAAGCAGTCCGCTAACCCCTTTGGTCCGCCTTAAGGAAAGGTGGGGCTGTCACAGCTTGAGAGTTATAAATTAACACTCTCCCCTCCCAATTGTAACACACTAAAATTTTGTATTCTTTCTTCTCCCAAATTAATAAGAGCAGGTTGCTTAGGCGGTGCTCGGAGATTAGGCGCATTTGGCCGCACTCCGTTATCAATTTCGAGTGTGTTCCTTTCTTTTCTTATCTCTTTTGTTACGCATCTGGTAGTTGCAATTTTGAGTGGGAAATTACCCGGTTTTCCCGACATGTTGCACTAAAACATTTAGTCATCTTTGTAGCTCCTCTATGTGAGAGATGAACTATGCAGTATTAAAACATATAGTCATTTTTGTAACTTCTCTATGTGAGATAAACTCAGTAGATGTATGAGTTATACTCTATAGAATTGGCCTTGATCTAGTATGTTATCTCTCTGAGTTTTGTGCATCTTATAGCTTATGTTTTGAATCAAAATAAAGTATCATTTTTTGAAACATATAGTTTGTCTTGAGTCTGTTTGCTTCTCAAGGTAACCAATAATTATTGATATATTAACTAATAGTAGTTACATAGTATGTAGTTCGATGATATTGTTTCTATTCTATTTTACTAGTTGAAAAAACACAACCTTCTTTTGTGCCTGTATAGATTTATTGATTAACTTGTGTACTTTTTCTACTAATCAATTGATTACAAGATTTATTGATTAAATTTGTTTACTTTTTTTCCTACTAATCAATTTATGATAGATTGCTAAAGGACAAACATGTTAATTGACATAGGTTAGAGAAAATGGGTTTCAATTGTCTTTGGAGAAAGATGCAGATTATCCTCATACTAAGAGCGCTGACAGACAGCCCTAAAATTCTCATCCTCTATTTGTTCGCGATTGCACCAGATACAGAATGTGAAAAAGATGTTCAAGAAGCGTACCTAACTTGCTGGATGTACCAACATTATTATAGCAAATCAGGTTTTTATGTCCAATATGTGGATGTGACAGATAGTATCTAGGATGGACAGATTGTGGAGATTGGCATGAACGATGATCTCATCAACGTATAGGTAGCTCATATAAACGTGGGGTATACATGTCACTCGTCTGCCTACAACAAAACACTAAAAACAAGATTGATCCATCAACTTATATGGCCAAAATAATGAGCAAACTTCACGGGATGGAGCATATCTAATGTGTCCATCATTATCCTATGCTTTCTATGGACTTCAGTGCACCAAAGGGATACTCCTCTCTTGCTATAATATGTAGACAATAGAATATACTGGAAAAGAATCAAGTCTTATCTCCTATGTATATGTATTTTAAGCATGGCCAAATTATACTATTAGTTATATTGATCCATTATCTTGGAAAAAAAAACTGGGAACTTAAATTAGTTTGGATATTGATCCACTAGCATGGCTTGAGTTCTCTTAGATGATTTGTTGGTGGTAGAATTTCGTAGGAGAAGAAGAATTGGGTCGTATCTAGTAAATTGGGCAGTTACTATTAGACATCTCAAGAGTTTCATCATTAGCTCCATTTTCTCTACTCAGATTGGATAAATATAGAACCATTTGACCTTTAGGGTACAAACCCACTTAATGCAGCTGGGAATTCCTTTGTATATTAGCTTGATGTTAAGGACAAGTGTTTGGCTCTTCCTATTATTTTGGAATATCAATCGGATTCCGATTACAGTGAAAATGAGAAAAGTGGAGGACGACTGTACTTGTGAAAGGTGACTGTAGATTTGATATGCATGAGGTTGATTATGGAGACTCTGAGGAAGAAGATGAAAATGAGAGTGACTACACAAACGGTAGTAAGGAAAAAGATGAGAATCCCAAAGAGTTCCTTCATAAAGTTTCTAAAAGTTATGGTATTGGAAGACAAGTTTTCTTTTGAATGAGTGCAACGACTTGGGTGGTTGGATTTGATTTTGGACTTGCAGCAGTACTATGTCTCTTTCATTGAATCATTTCTTTTGTAGATGGACAAGTGTTATGAGGTGGAGTTATGCTTTGAGTTTGGTACATAGTTAAGATTACATAATTTGAATTGTGTTGTCCAGAATTTATGATGTTATTTTTCATTTTGGATGCAATTCTTTAAGGTGTTAAAATGCCTGCTTTCAGGTCTGTTTAAATCTTTCTTGGGTTACTTTTGTTTGTTATGTGCTTCTTTCGAAAACTTATGTTGCATTTGTCTAAACTAGCGTTCAATGGTAAAAGTATGAGCTCTAATCAATTACTATATAAAAAGCACGATGAGTCTTAAGTGTAAGTATAAGTAAAAACTGGTTTTGGTTTTTGTAATATCAATATTGCTCTTGACACTAATAAATGGACAGATTACATTGCATTTCTTTAATAATTAATAAGAATTATGTTAACAGTTACAAAGAAACATTCTTTGAATTGTAGTGATTCTGATGAATTAAACCAGAAAAAGAACAACCAATTCAATGCATTTCATCAATAATTAATATCAATTATGCCAACTAAATATTTCACTTTGCTTTTTGTCGAAATTTTTGTTCCAAAAGATAGCGATGAATGAGATATAAACATAAATTGACAAAATTGTGGTTTTGATAAGATCAAAATAGCATGGATACGTTTTTTATACTTAGAATATTTTCTCTGAAATAAGAAACGAGGTATTTTGTTAAAGAAAAAATGCAATACAAACAAGAAAACTTGCTTTCACGTGACTAGCAATATCAATTATGATGAATTATAATTTCTATTAGAGCACTTTAGAGTTTTAATAATTACAATATATGATGCTATTACACAATTATGATACCTAATTTTGTATGGTGTTATTAACTCCGAAGTTAGGGAGGCAAATTATGATTAATCCTAATTTTGTATGGTGTCATTTTATCACATTTTTTTTTTGATGATGCTATTGTTGCCAACCTTTGAATAGTCAAGTCAGGTATATATTCTAAGTTGAGGGTAGTCAAGTGTGACTACTTAATCCAATGGCTAAGTTAAAACCAAGCCCTAAAACCTAGAGGTTTTGGACTATAATCTTTTTTCCACCTCTCATCTTCTCAAATCTCACATCTTCTTATTTAAAAAAATTAAAAATAAAAAGTGTGACTACCCTATATGTTTCTCACCTCTCCCTACTAAAAAAATTTAAAATAAAAAGTGTGACTATCCTATAGGAGGCAAAGTGTGTATATCCTACCTCTCCCTGCTAGAAAAAAAATTTAAGAAAAAGTGTGACTACCCTATATGTTCAGGGGGTAAAGCGTGATTAATCCCTTTTGTCATCTGAAGGATATTATGTGTTGATATGTGTGCCCTGCTTGGTTCTAAGCTGTAAAAGACTAGAAAAGAGAGACAATAAAAACTTATGGCAAACCATTCATTTTTTTCCCTAGATCTTTCTAAATCTTTACTAATATACTTCTCCATTCTTTAATCTTTTTTTTTTGGGAAAATTGCAGAAACCTCCCCTGAAACTACTGACAGTTGCACTGAGCTCCCCTCTAAGTTCTGAAATGGCAGATAGCACCCCTCAACAGGAACATTAAGTTGCAAAATCAGTCCAGGCAGCTTCAATTCCCATTAAAAAATTAGCTGTACAAGTGAGATAAAAAATTTGTTCCAAATTTGCCCTGATGTTGGTTGACAAGTAGTATTAACAAGAGAGGGGCTTTTTCATTAAGCACAAGGAAGTTCAGGGGGTATAAATGCAACAACATGCTTCCAGATGATGACCTGCAACAACTTCATTTGCTGAGAAACCAACGGCTACTTAACGGCTAATTGATGTAACTAAGGCACTAGCTTATAAACGATGGTTAGTAGCAAAATGAATACCAGAATCTGGACTCATGTATGCAGCAGCAATTTTCCAGCTCAAAACACAGCTTGCTTGATACTCAGTTTGGCAGTTTCAAGTCATATTGCAGAAATCAGAAAATGGCTTCTTCCAGCCACAGGAGAACATCATGGAACTCTCCTACATCCTTCACAATACAAAACAAATATTGCTGGTGCAATAGAAAGGCAACATTGAAGATTTCTGAGTCTGAAAACAACCCCAACAAATTATACTTTTTTTGTGCAAATGGCAAGTACTTCCAGTGGTATGAGGGTCCAGAAGAAGAAGAGGTTAACAGTAGAAACTATGACACCAATTCAGTGCTACAATCGCACCTACAGCAACAAAGGTCTATGGCTGCTAGAAGGGAAATGCCAACTGTTCTGACAAGTGCAGTGGCTATACTTTTCATCATCAATCTCATACTTGTTGCTGTTTATGTTTTCATCCATATTGTGAAGTCAATAGGCCGATGCTATCCAGAAATGTACATTAGTGATGAAGTAGATATAGCTGCAGTTCGAATTTATATGTAAGACATAGGAGAGGAACAAGTTCCCTTCATCATGTATGCAGCAGCGTTTGTAGTTTACAATATAAATGCAAGCCAGAGTTCTGTTTATATCTACTGTCATCAATACAAAATCACTTGTTACCAACAATACAAAACAAAACAGTCACAGAAGCATACTTGTATTACAAGATTAATGCATTAATACAACAAGTTTGATCAGAATTCAGTAATTTGAAGTACTACAAAAGTGAAACACAACAGGCAAGTAATAGCAGAGCATGACTGAGCAATCCACAAAAGGTTCAAAACACCATCTGAACCATTAAATCACTTAGAACAGATGGTGAGGATTGCAATGTCGTGAGAGGCAGAAACATGTCTAAAACTGCCACAGTAGAGTACAAAATAGCTCTGTTATGTACCTAATTAATGGCATACTACTGAGTTGATACTTTCAGCAGTAAGCATTCACTTGCCAAAACTATAGAGATAGTATCAGAATTGCATACTAAAACTACTATTGTTGCTAACATTTGTTGAGTGCAGTGTTGTAGCTGCATTGATGGATTCAGATGCAGGTGTAGCAACTTGAAATGTAGCAATTTACTGATGATCAGCTTGTTCCACAATTTGAGTGATCTGAGCAGTATTTGAGTAGTTTCTCTTGCTGCTCCCTCTAGCAGATGCACCAGTATTGCTTAAAGGTCTTCCTCTCTGCACAATCACACGTGTTGAACATTACACTCAAGCATCTTATTGAAGCATATCATAAAATGCACTCATTCAATTGCACCTTTTTCTTTGAAGTGGTTGTTGTGCTCTGATTCTGCACATGCACATTCACAGTTGCAGGTGCAGGTTGAGTTGAAGGAGAAGGATTGCTGCCTTGGCTTGAGTGTACAACTGGAACATTGCCAGTGACATGATCCTAGCAGTAAACATTGACAAGTAATATTAGTTTCGACAAGGCATGTGCTATAAATGTTACAATCAGAAGCTTAAATAAGTTAAAAAAATCTTACCCAAAGAGTTGCTCCTGACAGGCCCGTGTTTGCAGTCCCTCTTCCTGGTTTGCCTCTTCTATAGCTCTGTTGTTAAGGAACAAGCTAATTGTAAGTAATGAATTGATATAAAATAATCACATTCAGTAGCAATTTCAGCACATATAACACCTGCTGGCCAGTAGTTCTGTTGCCATTCTTCTTATTCTGGACAGGTGCTCCTTGACATGACCTCTTGTTGTGACCAAAAGAGCCACAGTTTCCACACTTGATGTAGCAAAGTCTTTTTGGTTGTGACGCGGACTGTCCTTCATCATGTTCCCTTCTCCTTTTAGTCTTTGGTCTACTTGGAGCTCTCCTTAATGGAGGAGGCAGGACTGTTATAGGTGTAACATATGGCATAGGTGGCCACATTTTCTCATCAGGAATTGGATGAATCATACTTGAATATGTCTTTAAGTACTTATCTCTTGAGAACCAATGCTCACAGTAGGATTCCAGCTTTTCTCTCTTGTAGATAATCCCTAGTGCAGCATGTTTACAAGGAAGGCCTGAAATTTGAAATGCTCCACAATCACAAGTTTTAGCTGATAAATTGACTATGTAGGACCTGTTCATATCCCCCACTTCAAATACATCAGTAGAAGCCATAGTGAGTTCACATTGTCTTGATGCTTGTCCTATTTTTTGTAGTTTACCAAGCATCTTTGGTGTGATGGCAGTGGTGAGCATGCACCCTTTCTGATATCGCTTATGCATTTTCTTCATGAACTTCTTCCTCAGCCCATCAACAAGTGTCAAGATAGGCTTCCCTCTTAGCTCACCTATCCATGCATTGAAGGACTCAGTGCAGTTATTTGTGACATGATCACATTTTAGTCCAGTATTGAAGGTATATCTGCACCATGTTGTTTTAGGAATTTTATCCAAGTATTTCCATGCTTCTTTGTTTAACTCCTTTATGCTAGCCATGGCTTCATTATGTCCTGCAACATCAAAGCTTTTTGCTGCTCTCCAGAACAAGTTACTAAGCAGAATATCAGGAAATTGAGCTTTAAAATTACTGCAGATATGCCTACAGCAATGTCTTCCACTAGCAACAGGCACTCTCTCTTCATAAGCTATATTCAGGCCCTGAAATGATCACCAAAACATGCAAACAAGTTACACTAAAAAATACAGAATCATTGACGAGTACATAACTATTCCAGAATCTGGATGCATAACAGAATCAGAATAATGTTCAAGGCTTGTTGTGAAGCTCACCTTTTGCCTGTCACTCATGAAGGTTAGAGGACCATGAAAACCATTTTCTGAAGTAAATGGTCCAAAAAACTCCTCAAAGTAATGAAAAAACCAACTCCAGGTTTCTTTATTTTCAGCTTCAGCCACAGTAAATGCAATAGGAAAAATGCTATTGTTAGCATCTAATGTGACTGCTGTGAGAAGCACACCACCATAAGCACCTTTTAAAAAACATCCATCAAAACCAACAAAAGGTGTACAGCCTTCAACAAATCCACTTCTTTGAGCTTTGAAACTAATAAACATTCTGAGAAATCTAGGCTCAACAAGAAGAGTAGGCCTATCATAATGTATTTTGCAGATACTTTGTGGGTTGTATTTCCTGATCAGCTCTGCATACTTTGGCAATTTGGCGTACGATTCAATGTGATTGCCTTCAATCTCATTTCTTGCTTTAGTTAGTGCTCTATACATCTGCCATTTGCTTGGATGCACACCATACTTAATCATCTCAGCTTCTACCCCTTTGGTGGACATGTTGGGGTGAATTCTCATGACTGGAACTAGTTTCTTGGCAATCCAGTCAGCTGTAGCTTCTGTGTTCTTCCTGTCCATCACACATGTGTGTTCACCTTGATAAGTCTTAATCATAAAGGTCATGGAATCTAAAACTGGTGATGCATGGATTCTCCATTTGCACCCTTCAACACCACAAACAACAGTGACTCTGCTCTTCTCATTCTTCAGTCTCATAATTGGAAATCCTTTCTGAATTACATAGTCCTTTAAAACTGCTCTAAATGCATCGACATTAGTAAATAGTTGACCTTTCTTAAACTCTATCTCTACTTTTGGGTTGTACGTCCACAGTTTTGATTTCAAAGCTTGCTGAACAGGGTCAGTTTCTTCTTCATTTTCAGAATAAAGAACTAAGGCACCCTCCTCATTGTCATCAAAATCAGAAAATGACATGTCAGATTCATCACTATCGCTATGAACATCTAAATCTTTCTCATTGTCACTATCCATGCTGTGCAGCCAGCTTGAATCAGAGCTGGAATAACTATATTCACCCTCAGAATCATCAATGGCAACAACACATACCTTGTCCTTTCCTTTTCCTCTTAAGTTCAAATCAGTGTTATGACCATTTTCATTTATCTGATTAGCTTTATAAGATGGAATAACATCCATATCCTGCACATGCACATTAATCATTCTTCCAGACTTATGCATTTCAAACATTTCACGTACACTATCATCATCTGTAATATCAAACATATGATCTGTCTTAGGAATCTGACACGTCATATGTATTAACTTATTCAGATGCCCAGGGACTTCACCGAACACCTTCTCAGCAACATCAAATAGTAGATTAAGGTAACAGTAACCAATTGGATCGATATTTGGAATTCTCACTTGTTTCTCCTCATAGTGAACAGCTATATCATAAGCAGAAAAAAGAGCCATCCTAGGTTTCAAAAGTGACAGAAACTGAGCAATGTAAGTAGCAAATAGCAGACAACTGTATCTAGTTTAGACACTTATGTCTACACTGATGACTAGTCATGAACTCAAGACTATTGTAGCATTCACTGAGTTGATACAAGTCTTAAAAGATCGAAAAATAGATCATGATCAAAACATCCATTGATTAACATGTCTAAAACAACATGAATAGCAGAGTACAGCAGCTCGTCTAAAACCAGCTACAATATCATCATATTTGGCATTGATCATTACTGACAATAACATCACATTTGTTTCTGATCATTACTAACACATTCAACTCATGATGGAACAACAAACATGCATTCACTGCACTCAGTATTCAAAAACATGATCATACAAGAGCTAAAGTACAAATTTATTTACCTACTCCACTTCAGTTCTTGCAAATTAACTGCAGTTGATGCTCAAAATTGGTTCCTAGCTCACGGTCACATATGTTGTTTATCTCTCACAGACAATCAGCCTCCCATGAACTAAGCCAGAGTTCCAATTTTCTTCTCTTATGTTTCCTTCTCTCAATGGTCAGAATTTTATCTGCAAGGCACACTCTCTTATGCTGCAAGTAGGCAGCTTGTCACCTCAAGAGCAACTTGTAACAAATTGGCGCCAATTCATGGCGCCATCTTCCTCAGCAATTGCCGCCCTGTTCTTGCCTCTAAAACTAGTCTCACACTAAAGCATACTCTTAATCAAAGCTGGACGGAGACTACAGCTTGAGTTAGTTAGTTAGTTAATTAAGAAGTTAATTAACTAATTAGATAATTAGTTAAGCATCTAAAGTTAATTAGTTAATTATCTATTTATGTCAACAGATAATTAGTTAATTAATTAATTAGATTATTAGTTATTTAGTTATTTAGTTAAACTATGCATAAATAGTTAATTTAGTGTAAACTACAATTATCAAAATGACAAACATTTTATTGGGTTTAAGTCATCACATTCTTTGGTAAAATTAAATTTCAGTGAGGGTATGTTAGTAAATTGACCATGAAGAATCTATTAAATTGTGTCCGCCTTTTTTTAGGGAGGTGATTGCTATTTCAAAATTCATAGGGGAGGTCAATGCTATTACCATAAAACTCAGGGGAGGTTTCTGCAATTATCCCTTTTTTTTTGGCTTAAAAAGAAGTACAGTTAGAGGCTCAAATACTCATAGTAGTACAACAAGGCCCTATAAAAGAATGACATAGAAAGCTTTTTTATTATTATTAGTGAAAAGGTATGAACACACATTCTCTGTGTTTGGGCGTGCGTGTATGTGCTCTCGTCTTGGTATGTATGTGCATTCGTTCTCTGATTAAAGAACGGTAACATGAAAGTAGAGGTATCAAAAAAGATGATTTTGTTGAATTTGGGTGTGTTAACTTGGGTAATGGGTATAATTGGATCAACTCATTTATACTTATTTAATAAATGGGTATGGGTATACTCAATTATCCATTTATGACTCATTTGAAATTTTAATTATTTTTTATTTTGTTGTATGCTGTTTGACAAGAAATAATGGTATTTTATTGTTATTAGATTGGTAGGAAATTCAAATTTATCTCCTTGACACTTACTAAAAATTAAAATTGAAATTAAAATTATTTTTAAATGAATATAAATGAATGAGTCAAGTCAATACCCTACCCACCAATTAAATGGATTTAATTGGATACCTATTTAGACTCATTTAAAGTTAATGAGCGGGTTTGAACGGTCAAAGTAATTAAATTGTGATTGACAAACTACACGAAAGAAACAATATGCTGCCGGCGAAGAAGATGGGTGAGAAGGGACTATGCTTTACTTGATGGTTTGCTCTTCATGTCCTAACATTTTTTAGTATTTATATTTCAAGAAATTTTAAATTCACCCATGATCATTTCCAGGTCACATTTCTTGCCTCCTTTGTTGTATGAATCCTTTGTGTTAGGTGTAAACTCATCAAAGTATGCCAAGTCAAGGGGAATTTTCTATGTTATTCTATTATATATATATATATATATATATATGTATACATACATACATACGTGTGTGTATGTATGCATTATGCGTGTATGTATATATATGTATATGTATATGTATTTATGTAAAATTAATATATTTATGACATTATTATTATGTCGTCATCTGGATCTCATTTTTTTTTTATTTTTGATAAATGAAAGGTTTTGAATCAAGACCAACTTACAATCCTACTATCTTACCACCCAACCCAACCTTTTTTCCAACTAGATCTTAGGTTCTCCTCTCTACCCAACCGGTTGAACCCATTGATTCTTGACTTCTAAGTTCCTTCGGGTCACTATCAGGTGCGAGTTTCAAACATTGCATGCAATGGGTGATTTTTTTTTTTCTGCAATAATTAGAGGCTAAGTTTGCACTTTGCAGCATCTGACGGGAAAGAAAAGGTAAACGGAAAACAGAATTGTACATAGTAATCATGCGAATTGGATCAAAATGATTGGGCAACGATCCAATAGTAATTTGACACTCAAAAATTGCGAGTTAAGAAGTTCAGGCTAGCCCATGTTATTCCTTCCACTTTGGATCCATTACAAATGGCTCATATTTTTTCATCCAAAATAATAGACGAGGACTATCATTAGCATCCGGGCCACCTACCCTGGCAGAACCGGCTACTCTTCTTCCTTCCTATTTTCTTGATCTTGTTGAAAGAAGGGTAGTTGTTATTTGTTGTTGGACCTTCACAACAACAACAACGTGGTGTCCTAATCATTGAAAAGTCAATTCTATAGCTCTAATAGCTAAGTACTAGCATATATGTAACGTTTCAGGTGGTTTAGCGTGGAACCACATTCCACATATAACATTCTTTTGAAGAATGCTATTTTGGGGCCATAGATTGTCCTGATATAAAAGAAATTGCAGGCAATAAATGATAATTGAATGATAATCTTCCTGTAATAAACGCATGATCCTGCAAAAGAGCAGTTTTTAGCCAAAGTTCCAGGTACTTTGACCAGATTAAGGACTGTTAGTTGGAAAGTTTAACTTTAAAACTTTACCAACGTCTGTCGTTCTTCTATCTACTTGTCATAGATGCATTGCTTAATTATCTCTAAACTTCAAATTGGAATGGTAGTTAAAGACAAGCAAGTAAGCAAAGCATGGATGTTTATCCTCTACGCATCAATTACTAACTTCGAAACCTGATAAAATTTTGATATAAACTGCTGTGAATTTGATCTACTTCAACGAACTGGCATGCTAAAGAACTTGGTTCACTTCAGAGTTTGATTTGAAGTAGGAAGCAGAGTCATAAGTCATAACATGGGCTCAGCTACAGAATACCAGCCTCTGCTTCTTGGACTTGATTCTCATTCTCAGATTCCGGATTTGACGTCCAGTGTTATTGAAGAGTTCTTGGAGCATAGGCCGATTCCTATCCGGTGGTATCCTAAGCTATTTGCCTGGGAATCAAGGCTACTTTGGCTGCTTTCTGGAGCTTCGATTATAGTTTATGTTTTCAATTACATGCTTAGTTTTGTGACACTCTCGTTCACAGGCCACTTGGGTGCACTCGAGCTGGCCGGGGCATCCATTGCTTGTGTAGGAATTCAAGGCCTTGCTTATGGAATCATGGTAGGTTGTATCCTTATGGAATTCCAGCTGTTATATATCTATTGACTCTTTAGTTCTATATTTCTACTGCACATGTTGTGTAGACTCTTGCTTTCCTCTAAATACATGAGCTAATTACATGAGGTAATGTATGAAGAAGAAAATTGTTTTCCATCTTTTGTTATACCCTGAAAAAGGAAAGATAAACAACGGAGAATCAAATATTTTGCCTTCTTTTCTGCAAATCTAGCATGCATGCTTGGTTTCTGTACATATATTATAACTTAGTTTACTTATCAGATGGTTGACTACCAATTTCCTTGATAACAAGGAAAAGGAACTTACTGAGGTAAAGAAAAAAAGAAAAAAGAGCAGGGATTCACTCAGCTGAAAATCATTTTGAATTCATTGACTAAAAAAATTGGACCAATGTGCCTCTTCTAGTGTAAACATGTTACTAATTTCCTTCTCAATTATCATTCACCTGCACATATTTCAAGCGCTTACACATATAAAAGCAATCATGTGGAGTATAATTAGTTCAAATAGCAGTCTTTTTGGTGATAATTCGGTTACTGACTCCACTAATTTCTTATGCTATAGTTGGGCATGGCAAGTGCAGTTCAAACAGTTTGTGGTCAAGCTTATGGAGCAAGACAATATGGAGCAATGGGGATCATTTGCCAGAGGGCCATTGTCTTACATGTTGGAGCAGCTGTTATCCTCACGTTCCTATATCTATACTCCGGCTCATTCCTCAAATCAATTGGTCAATCAGATAGCATAGCCGAACAAGGCCAAATTTTTGCAAGAGGACTGATCCCTCAACTTTATGCGTTTGCAATTAGTTGTCCCCAGCAAAGGTTTCTCCAGGCTCAGAACATTGTGAACCCTCTAGCCTATATCGCTGTTGGCGTGTTCCTCCTGCACATTTTGCTGACTTGGCTGGCCGTTTATGTCCTAAATTATGGGATCCTGGGAGCTGCTCTGACACTTAGTTTGACATGGTGGTTGCTGGTAATTTTGCAAGGACTTTACATTCTTTTCAGTCCATCCTGCAGAGAGTCTTGGACAGGTTTGTCGATAAGGGCTTTTAAAGGCATCTGGCCTTATTTCAAGTTAACCGCTGCATCTGCTGTCATGTTATGGTATGTTCATTGCGCTTCAGTCATACTTACATTAAATGCTGCTCTCTAAAGATTGATTCCTTATACTCACTGATGCTGTAGCTTGGAGATATGGTACTTCCAAGGTCTTGTTCTCATATCAGGTCTCCTTTCCAATCCTACAATCGCGCTGGACTCCATTTCAATTTGGTAAAGACATTTGCTCTACTTCTATTCCACAGTTTAGTTATTCACAAGCTAAAATTTTGACTAAATTTGCAGCATGAACTATTTGAATTGGGATATGCAATTTATGTTGGGGCTAGCTGCTGCTGCCAGGTATGACTATAGAAGCATGAAATTGATTTTCTGCTGGATCAAACTGGACAGACTTGTAGCAACTTTAATTGTTCATTCTCCTCGCCTTGTTGCAGTATTCGAGTAAGTAATGAACTTGGAGCAGGTCATCCAATGGTTGCAAAATTCTCAGTCGTCGTGGTAACCACAACCAGCATTCTGATAAGTATAGTTTTTACGGCAATTGTGCTGATATTTCGGGTTGGATTAAGTGAGCTCTTCACAAGTGACTCTCAAGTCATTCAGGCTGTCTCAAATTTGACACCATTGCTGGCTATCTCTGTTTTCACAAATGGCATTCAACCTATACTTTCTGGTAAGAAACTTTATAAAGCAAAACAGGCTCTGAGATGTGAAATTCACTTGAAACATGTTGATTTTCAGGAGTGGCAATTGGGAGTGGATGGCAAGCTGCTGTGGCCTATGTCAATTTGGCTACTTACTACATCATTGGCCTCCCAATTGGCTGCGTTCTTGGCTTCAAAACCTCTTTGGGAGTGGCTGTAAGTCCTGATCTACATTTGCATTGTACTACTGGCATCTATCTGTACAAATGTATGTACTGAATAACAGGCTTTGGTGGTAACAAATTCAGGGGATATGGTGGGGAATGATTATAGGAGTTTTCCTGCAATCGTTGGCACTATTTATACTAACCGTGAGAACAAACTGGAACTCTGAGGTAATCCCTTAATTGTTCGAGTTGATTATGTGAATATTCAATAGATAACCATGCAGATTGCACCACTCAAAATTTGTTATTGGCTTGCAGGTTGCCAAAGCTGCCGTTCGCTTAAAGGATTCTGCAAATGAAGAGGGACGTGATAATTCTGATGGCATTTGAGAATGTATTGTCGAATTGAATATTATCTCTTTGCAGCGTAGGAAAGTTATTTGTCCTTCTTGAAACTGCCACGGGTACCCCAGCTTCTTGTTTGTCTTTGAAATGTATGCAAGTTGTTGAGGCGCTCATTTTTCTGGCAAAATGTTCAATGGATTTTGCTTCCTAGAGAAATTAGCAGAAGAATACTATGAAGTTTTTGGATTTGCTCAATTATTGCTAGCCTTTTTTGACCGCTACGAGGCATAAATGTGCACAAACAAAATCACACAGTGTTCAATTGTCAAATGAAAACGTATTGCAGTGTGGTCTATTGCAAACATTTGAGATCACATTCGTCAACAGAATCAGACACTAAATTGCTGATATCATCTAAAGTTGTATAGTTCTCTTGCCAATTGGATTTTGGTCCCTAAAGATGTAGGAAAAAATTTAATTTTGACACCCGAACAAAATTTCAAAACGGTCCTACTAGTTTTGCTGAACCTCAAAAGCAAAATGGCCCCTAATCATATGCAGCATATACAGTAATTATCTTCATCCCCATTAGGACTGCAAACGAGCCGAGTCGAGTCAAGTTTTGAGCTAATCGAGCCGAATCTCGACTAAATTTTACCAAACTCGAACTCGAGCTCGAGCTCGACGCGCCGGCAATTTCGAGCTCGAAAAAAATAAAAAAAAATAATTATTTTTATTTTTTAAAAAATAAATAAAATAATATTTTTTTAATAAATAATAAAAATATTAAGGATATATATGTAATTTTACTATTAAAATAAAAAATATATATATATATATACTTAAAATAAAAAAAAATTATATATATATACTCGCGAGCTTAATATTTTGAGCTCGATTTCGACTCGAGCTTGAATCGAGCCGCTCGCGAGCGGCTCGATTCGTTTGCAGCCCTAATCCCCATATCCTCATGTTAAGATTTTAGAGTATTCATATAAATGAAGAGTTAAACTTCATGTTGATTAAAAGTTTTAGAAATGCAATTGATTACTGCAAGATCACCTCTTTACTTCTATGTTTTTAAACTTGGATTAGAGCAGCAGGTCCGACCGGTCGAATCGGAAATCAACCAAGTTTTCAGTCCGAGTTATCTAAAAAATTGGATAGATAGAAACTCGGTCAAACCAGCTCAAAACTGGGTTTGACCGAAAAACCGGAAGAACCGGTTTGGTGTCAAAGTTTTTTTTGGAAAGGTCAAAGCATTTTTAATATTATGTTTTGACCCCTAGATTGTTAAAAATTATTAATATATCTCAAATATTTCATACTTTATAAATGTTGTTTTAAAGTTTGGTGTTATTTTTCAATCTAGTCCATAATTTTAATTCTAAACTTGTTAATGTTCATTGAATAATATAAATTGCTACTTGATCATTCTAATTTCTTTGTATTTTCTTGTTAAATATATTTGAAACATCAAATATATATATGAATATACTTTTATTAATATTAACATGCTCTTAGGTATTTTACATACAATATTTTAATTTTTAAACAATTTTTATTTATGACATCATCCGATTCAACTCCGAGCGAACCCATTGATACCTAACCCCTGAGTTCGATCGAGTCGATACCCGGTTCGAGTCTTAGCTTTACTTTCGCATACAAGGCATGAGCTATTTACTACCAGCATCCAAAATTAAGATGCATCTTAGTATTAAATTTGTGTCCTCGTCACCTCCTGCAAAACTTTTCCATTTCTTTATTCCTTCTCAAAAGATAGACCCTAGGGAAGAAAACAGCGATTTGGCCCTTGGTACTTGAATTTTGGGCCTTTTCGAATGCTCATAAGAGGCAAAATGGAGGCCTTTTGACAAACAATGTTTTCAAATAAGTCAAATTCCGCAGTCTAGAACTTGCAATCTAGCATGAAGTTCAGGGGCTTTTCCAGTTGATTTTAATTTGTCCAGTTTTGTTCATTTGATATAATTCTTACAACTTTGGAGATAAATTCATATAACTTTGTTATAATTGTGAATTTAGTTGTATGAGTTGACAAAATTCACGTTTACGCCAATATTGTATCATTTTATTCCAAATATTGTAAGCATTACATACTAAACGGAGTTGGACAACGGTTCAACCGGAGAGGCTCTGGATCCTGATCCAGCAATCTTGAGTTCGGATCCTTTTAATACTTTCACTCTTCTATAAAGATCTTCTAGCTTCTTACATTGTTCATGGCTTGTGAGGATGGAGCCGAATTGGAAATCCCTGAGCTAGCTTGGGAACTAAATTATGGGTAACTTTCTCATTATGAGTCAGCTTTTCCCATCTGAACTTTTTTACAACATTATGCATGAATATGAGCAGGGCAAATTATACTTTACCCCCCTGTGGTTAGTGTTTTTGTACATAATCCCCCTATAGTTTCAAAAACTATACATAACCCCCTTATGATTTGAATTAAAGTATCAAAGTAATGGAACTTGTAATATATAACCGAATCACCTAAAATATAAAAAATACCCCTATGTAAAGTTGAAAATTATTATTAACTACAGGGGGGTTATGTGTATATTTTGAAAACTATAAGGGGATTATATGGTAAAACATTAAATCATAAGGGGGTTATATAGTAAAATATAAAACTATACGGAATTAGTGCGTCATGTATATTATATTTACATATTTTGATCATTTCAACCATTTTAATTTTTAAACCAGGGTAATTTTGATATTTTTAAAGGTTCTGTTACGAATGACCATTTCTATCACTTTGACACTTTAATCCAAATCATGAGGGAGTTATGTATAGTTTTTGAAATTATAAGAGGATTATGTACAAAAATACTAAACTATAGGGGGATAAAATATAATTTACCCATATAAGTATTGCTACAAGTGCATCCTCGTTCCCAAGGCACATTCTTTCGTTGGAAAGCATTCTTCGTGTACCTGCAAATTACATCCTTGACAAATAGAAAGGGAAAGTGATAAAGCTTATAATTAAACATAAAAAAATAAGACTCACGTGATAAGATGGTTTTGTATTTAAAATTTGATTATGATAGATTGATAAAAAGGATGAGAGAGTAAGGGTGAGAGAGGAATTAGTTAACAAAAGTTTATCCACAATGGGAAAAAATAAAGATGCTAGGCTTCCAGGGGAGAGATATGAGAGAGATAACGTGTGATTAATGTGAAAGCGAGTAAAATAAATTCCTTGTTTACTTAGCCAAGTCGGATACAGAATAGAAAAATAGATAAATATGAGAATATGACTTTATATATATATAAATGTATATATGATTTCTGTAATTTAATACTTATGAATATAATAAGATGGTGAAGTCCTCAAACATTTATTCAAACTACGGATCAAGACCAGACCTTATTATTTTGGGCTAAAAATCGGCCGCTCATTTTCAGTTTTAAAATTAAGAAGTTCCTTTGCACGGATATCAATTGATGCCGGTGCCACCCAATCTGGGCCGCTAATACGTTGGCAATTCGGGGCCTTAGAACCATTCAAGTCCAAGATCCATTCAAATGTCCCGAGATATTTGGCAACGTACCAATTTACTTGTCCATAGCCTCGAGACGCACCCTAACTGGTAGGTACTTTAGTGAGGTAATCTTGTTATTTTTTGATTGGCTCTCAAATTCTTCATATTTTAATTTTTTTTTCTTGTAATGTTTGGAGTCCACACGTGAAAAGAAACAAGAATCCACACGTGTATGTATAATGTATATAATATTCAAAAATATATGTATTCCATAATTACCTATTATCATCTAAGAAAGATAAACTTAAATTAAACAGTGGACCATAGAAAAAGGGGGGAGGGATGGGTTGGGTGGTACAGGGGGAGGGAGTGTAAGCAAGAGGTCTCGGGTTCGAGTCCTCCTGTTTACACTAAAAAAAAAAAATTTACCACAATTAAGGACCATAGAAAAGAAATAAACATTGAAAACAAAAAACAAAAGAAAAAAAAAACCGTGGCTAAATAAGTGAGGAGGTTATTTCAAGACTATCCTTATTCAAAAACCGTATATCTCATACCAAATCACTTTTACATCCTGATCACCTAGTAGAATTAGATTGTAAAAAGAAGTTTCACTATGTTTGTCGTAGATACAGTAATTAGTACATCAGAGGTGCGTTCTTCCCAATCCTCTCGTACTAAGAAAAGGTCATCTGAATGCCAATCTATATTAGCACCATGGTGCTGTGTGGACAATGTTTTTGGAAGAAAAACAAATTGCACAATGAGTAACAACTAAACTAAATCAAAGTAGAGGATAGAAAGACTGTTTCATACAAGACTGCAACCTCAAAACATCTCGAACATACATGAAAATGAAAGAATAAATCGCATTGTTTGTTCGATTGAAAAATTGCCTGTCTAGGTCAAATTGTAACTTCAAATCTGTCAGCTCACCACCATTGATGCACAAGGCTACCAGCCTGCCTGAGTTTTGAGAACAAATTAAAGCATTGATCATATGTGGAGTTGTACCTCTTAGTCCTCTTACCCGAACAACATTTCGCCCAACGATCATAATGACATTCCAAGAACAACTCATCAATCAAACAAATTGCTCCACTCTCCACCAATCTTGGGATCAAATCCATTTCAGTTCCTTCAACATCCATTTTAAGGACTACAAAATCTTGCTTGGAAAATGACCTTATCAACCAATCTGCGAAATCAAAGGCTTGTACAACATTTTGCTCCCCCTTGTAGTCCTGCAAAACTTGTGGCCGTCCTGATTGAATCCTGCCTGTATATTCCCTTTTTTTATTTCTTGTCCCAAAGACTAATGTCTCATTCCTTATCCATGCTGCATATGGCAGAAGCGTGACATCCTTCTTCCTTTTGTACTCTTCATGAAAAGATTTGTCTGCTTCAATTGCGAAGATTTCAAAGTTTTTGTTTTGCTTTGGATACAGCTTCTTAAACCAATTTCCAATCGTTGAATCGTAAGTTCGAGCTCCCATGTCAATGTAAATGTACCTCCTCTTGTAAATTAAATCAACCATGGTAGGGAGATACCTGAATAACCTGATGCTCTCGCGGTTCTTTCCCTGTTCGGTCCAGTCTTCCATTGGTTCTTTTTCTTCCAATGGCTCAAGATCGCCAATTAAATCCCGCTTGTACTCTGGAACTGTGTTATTATCACATCTTTGGGCAGTATCATCCGAAATCGAATCTTCCAAACTTTTTCTTAGTACGACTTCACGAAGAGAAGAGGTCGAATTCAAGCCTTTAATGTCTCTAAATGTTGTTAATCTACAGCAGGTGAATAAACTAAGAAAAGAGTTAAAACTATACTCATCTTTAACTGCTATGTGAACAACTAAGTACCCTCCAAATCTAAGAATCCTACAAACTTCAGAAGCAATTTCAAAAGGCTGGTCAACTAACACAAAATCCAGACTAGTTCTTGGACCAAAAAATGCGAAATCAAAAGTATTGTTTCCAAATCGATCAAAACTTTGACCTGAAATCATGATAACATCAGAAATACCAACACTCTTCAATGCATTGACTTCTTGATCCAATTTTGTGCCTCGGATGCATAATGATTTTGAGGTTGTAGAAAGGTATCCTTCTTGAGCCAGATGTTGAAACACTCCATAATAGTAATAGTAGTGGACTGCTGCTTCTGATCTGTCACGGGGCAAACCTTTTATGGGAGGTGAAATGCCGTATTTATCCAAGATGTTAAGAACATCGTCATTTTTCAATCTGGGGAAGCTGGTACTTTCCTTCATCTTGGTTATTAATGATAAGAGAAGAATAACAAAAATCCCACATGAAAGTATCTTACAGTGGAGATTCTTCAAGAAACTCATGATTTTGTTCACATATACAATGACTTTGACAAGAATTGAACAAATTCGTATTTTATTTTGGCCTGCTACTTAAACTCGGGAAACTATGGTCAAATAATTTAGTATGGAAGAGTACCAAATATTTTTTTGCGTAAATCTTGTATATACTAACAGTGTACACACTATCATATGAATGTCACATAGGTGAAATTTGGATTTAAAATTCAAATTCAATATATGTGACATTCATCCAAACATGACAGTAGATACACTGTCAATGCATAGTAGGGATGGGCGCGGGTGGGTACTCGCCGTTCACCATTTGGCTGACCCGACTCGTACCCTGCGGATCATTCATTTTTTGACCCTTACTTGCCCCGTATATCAGTGGATACCCCCAATTATAAAGTACTTGCTAAAATAGGGTCGGATCAACGGGTACCTGCCCCCGCCCCACTTGTCATTTATTTTTTTTAAAAAAATAATTTATATTAATTTAATTTGGTATATTTTACACATTCATATAAGATTTAATAAAGAATTTTTTCTTAAAAAAAGTCTCTCACCAAGAAACAAGTAGGCGAAAAGAATACAAGAAAAAGGAAAAAAATATTAAAAGAATTCAAAATCAATAAAAGTTTGAAATAAGTAGCACATTTTCTTTTTTCTATAAAACATAACATTATGATCTCTACAAATGAATCTTATAAGTAAACTATAGTCTCTCATATTTATAATGCAATTTGTTCAATGAAATTACTTATTTAACTCTAAAAATATTATTTTATAATATGTGTATAAAAATAAAAAATAAAAAATATATATATGATGGGCGAGTCAGGTATCCACAGGTTTTTTATTATGTGATCCTAACCGGCCCCACATCTTAACGGATACCAGACCCTCTTTTGACCCGATCAAATAATACAGATCGGATATCCTAATTTTCGGATTGGATATAAAGGGTTTTCAAGTTAGTGGATAATTTTTTCCACCTCTAATGCATAGAAGGAAGATTAATCCACACTTTTTAGGAGTGCTAATATCATTTGTTCTAAGAAAATAATTTGTCAGATGATAGATTGACATAGGATAGCATGTGAGGTACTTAGGACTCATTTGATAAAACTAAAGTCCAAAATTGAAGTCTAGAGTCTGAAATTTGAATCCATTAAATTATTGAATTATTAAATATTGAATTTGATACATTTGATTGTATATCACATTAAGTAAAAAGTGAATAGGTTATCACTTATTTTTGGAAGAAAATTTTGCTTAGAAAAGTCATTGCCATTTAATTAATTCATTTGTTCAATTTTTAGGTATCAAACGCATCTGAACATATTAAGATTTGAAATCCATTAAGTTTAAGTGATAAATGGGGTCATCAAACAGGGCCTTAATTTTGCTTTGTTTAAGATCCTTTTAATAAGGTGGCGGAGTTAGGATAACCTATTGATCAGAAATTATTGCAGAGTTATTACTGTAGCCCACTTTTTAGCCACTGACGAGTGACGACGCATGGACAACTCGCCTACTAAGCGCAGTGCATTCTCACCCCCCGCCCCTGGAAAATTGAGCATGTGCTCATCTATGCATTTGATTTGTGACGTCCATATAATTTTCAATAATTGAGATTTAATGCTATTAGGAAAATAGAGAATGATGAAGAGGACTGTTCTTGAAAAATTTTTATGTATTATTTTGCAAACACATTTTTCAACCAAATCCATTACATAGGAATCCAAAAAAAAAAAAAAAAGACACACTCACACACACACCCCCTCTCTATATATATGAGAGACACTTTTTTCAATCATTTTTTCAGTACCTCGTTATTTTACATACAAAATATCACAAAAAGTGTTAAAACACTACCTTAATCAATATACAAATTTAGTTAAAATAATCCTCAATCCAAACAGAATTAATGAACACTTTTTTTTTTTTTTGGGTGCGAAAGAGTCTCAGAGTATACTCTATTCTTTTTTTTTTATTATTGGTCTCCTCCAAAAGAACCTTAGAACTATTACATAAATATAACCATGATTCTCTTAAAAATGAAACTTAATTGATCAATGGGTATACATCAACTTGATCATCGCCAACAAGCCACAAGGGGTAGATACTTACCTTGCAAGGTTTTTCGCTTGCTTCTGGTAAACCTATGTACGAAAATGCAACTTTTGGATCTCAACAACTGACCGTACAAAAGACAGAACCCTCATGCCCCGACAATTTCATAATTAGCAGTAATTGAGATTATACTAAAAAAGAAAAAAAAGATTGTGATTTCGATCCTCAATACAATAAAAAGCTAATAGAGCTCATGCAGTACTTTTTTTCCCCCTCACATAACATTTAAGTTACCATGTAAATACAAACATTCATATTTATTGATTCCGTACTTTAAAAAAAAAAAAAAAAAAAACTAACACCTGAACCTTCTCTTAACGAGTGTTCATTGGATACCTGTTGGCCAAACAAATAAAAGAATGAGATAAAATATGGTACTCTTTTGTGACCTTAGATGTATATGACAGTAAGACCATCTATGTAAATTTTCTTTTGTCCGGTACTAATGTAACATACAAATGGAATAATTTTTTTTGGGCAAATCAGCAGTACCTAAATAGTACACCTACTCTAATCTATACTAGGGAGGGACAAAAGGAGAGAAAACCACCTCTAAACCTGCAGCTAAAACTGCATTCTATGCTTTATGTGGAGACCAACTCCACTAGGGCAAGTTGGTTTAACAAATACATCACTTGAAATGGTTTACATGATGCAACCCCCACCTATAACCTTGTAGGAATGAAATGTTAATGGTGTTCCCTCTTACCTTCTGGTGGAAACATGGACTGGTTTCATAGCATGCTAAATATAACAACACAAGCATGAGAAATAATAGGTAAATGACACTGAGTATGCAGGTTATTGAAGGCATGCTCAGTGAATGGATGAAAGCTGTGACTGGATGAAACTCGTAAAGTGAACTTGGAGCACCTTTCGCTAAAACAATACTAATCAGAGAAAATGTAATGTACAAAATCTCCTCTGGGAGCATCAATCCACTGATTTTGCCGGAATCAGGTGGATCTGAGATTCTATACAACTTGTAAGAGTATCTAACCAATCCCAGCAAATTCATTTTCAAAAGCTGTCTCAATTGAGGACGGTATACAAACAAAAGTTTCAAAACTGACTTGAAAAATCTCTTGTTTGGTTCGATAACCATAATCATCTAAGTACCAATTCTTCTTTTGTATCAATTAAACAGCTTTGTTCAGCAGCATCATCAAAGTCCTCGTCAACATTATCACGATTATCATTATCAGCATGGACGATAATATTATTCTTCTGTTCATCTGCATATCCTATTAGCTCATAAGCTTCTGCTTTTTCTTCTGCAGACTTTGCCAAACACAGAAGGATGTTCTTTGATTTCTGATCAGGGATCACTCCAGTAGATCCCATCTCATTGTACCAGATTACAGCACTGTCAAAACCCACATTCTTGCCATGTGCATCCATAATGGTAGTGAACACAGTCTGATTTGGTCTGATACCACACAGATGCATTTCCTTGTACTTCTCCATCATCTTATCAAGATCATTTACTTTGGCATATCCTTTTATCAGAGTTCCATAAGTGACAATATTGGGTTGGAATCCATCTTGATTTATCCTTTTAAAGAATTTCTCAGCACCCTCCATATCAGATACATTGACATAGGCTGACAACATTGTCGTGTAGGAGCAAAGATCCGGTGTACACCTAAAACACAAACACGTTATCTCAATTTGTTTTTGCTGCATATGGGGTAGAGGAACATATTCTAAGTTCGTTGGCCTCCATTACGTGAACACATAGATTCAGTGGTCCAGTTACAAATAAAAAATGTATTACTGCAGTATACATGGTTGAACAACAACTCAACTGGGTTTCGCCTACATACTGTAAATCATTTGCAATTCACAAGTCGCCAAGGAAAATATGCTTGGGAAGTAAGAGTCGATGAAACATTAGGTTGTAGCTAAGCATGTTTTCATCGCGATGAGTAATGATGTTGGGCGATTATTTCATAAAAGTAATTGTCCTATTTATTTAATGGGGTACCTAAGTCACACCTTCATATCTTTATTTCTCAAACTAAAAGGTCAGCTATGAAAAGCTAGTCATTTAAGAAACACTCAAACCAATCTTTAAAAGGTGTAAGCCTCATTCATGTAGAAAACCATGCAAAGCAATTAGAATATCAGATTTGATTTTGAAAAACCTAGTCATCAGAACGTACAATTCCATTCGTATCCAAATTATCTCCAAATTCAACACTTTCAAACAACTCTTGCAATATTAAAAACATTAATTTACAATGCTATACCCATTATTAAAAAACATTGCATAAAAGAACAAAATCCACATGAAGTCCTTTTTTTTTTTGGTTAGAAATAGCAACTTTTACTAGAACATAGCCCAGTTTTCATCAGAACAGAATTTCTGTAGCTGCCGTACAGATACTATCATCCTTTTCTTTCTACAATGACAAAGTAAACACCAAAAATAAACAGCCTACACCCTAGCAGGATAAAGATCTTGTGAAACTTCAACCAAGGAACTACTCCCAAGGCCTCAAGGATCTCAACCTTGTTTAGTTTTGGCCAGCAGATAAAGGCTTTGCTAGCAATACATGCAGACTTCAAAGGGTTTATAATGCCAGTGCATGGTTTGAACTACAGAAAAAGATGATTAGTATGCATGCATGGATGTATGTATGTCAAGGGTGAGGATATTTGGCTAAGTTTTTCTTTTCCTGACTATAGGTCAACTTCTGTGCTGGATCATTGCCGTGGAGCTTATAAGATTCTTTATAAAAAAAAAAAAAGAAAATTCATTCTTCAAGCTGTTAAGGCTGGTTGCTGTTATGAAGTTATAGTTTACGGGAACTTATGAACCGTCAAATTTATACCTCCAGACTCATCCTATGCTCCTATTATTTCTCCAAAGAAGAAACCAGGAAAGAGAGATGGACACTGAGGTGTGTAATTATTTTTCTTTTTCTTTAATTTTTGATTCTGGTCATGATTGGAATCAGGGCCTTACTGCCTTAAGAATGACCCATCAACATCTCCCACTAATAGACTGTCATGAATTTATTTATATTCTGCCAAAATTTGTAAATGTTTTATGTCCTGACTTTTTGGGTTGTACAACACCAACAGACTGTAAATACATATCTATCCAATGTTATCCAAATATACTTATCCATTTAATCTTTTCTACTCCAATTCTAAGGATGATTTCTCCAACAATTAGCACATTTTTACCATAAGTCAACATTAATTTCATCAGCAAGTACCCAATGGAGATTAACTGTAAGCAAGGTTAACACAATTGTGTACAATCCTGATGTCATAACAATTACGAATAGCAGTTGGCAATTATAAAGTACGATCATAAATGATCTATGAACTCAAAGATGAAGCTAACTAAGAGTTCTAATAATGATCACATTTGATGTATTTCTCAATTAGTGGACTTCTACAACTCTATTCTCAGGCTTTCACTCATGATCCCTGTTACCTCTAGCCACCAACAAACTTCAAAGGGAAGTTGATTTATCTTAGACAATATTGCATGCACTGTGATCAGTGATCACAAAGATCACAGAAAAACTAGGCGCTCATTCTCTAGCTCTATATAGAAATAAAAGTTCACTGAGCATTTAGAAGAATTACACCGAGAAAATTTCACAGATATTGCTTAGCAAAGAAAATGTCACCTGTCTCTTCGCATGCTTTTGAAGACAATGCGAGCTTGTTCAATCATTCCCGAGATTGCAAATGCATCGAGCAAAATGTTATAAGCTTTCTGGGATGGCCTGGAAGTGTTAACAGGTTTGTCATCATTGTGCCAAAAAACCTTAAGAGGAATATATCCAAAATATACATACTAAAAAGACTGCTCTGTTTGTGAATATTTTGCATGTACATATTTTATTACCAACAAGCGATAAACTGCTTGACCAAGAATCAAGTTGAGAGAGCTTTTTGCTGACTAGAAGTAGATCAAAAATTTTCAACTTTGCTCAGAAGTATAGTATTAGTCCCTAATTACGAAAGACAAATTTAGGCATTCTTTTCTTTTTCTTGAACCTGAAAAGGTGATAATGAACTGCACCTGCTAAAAATTCTAAACAGATTATTTAGTGGATTGGAGATATGGGAACACTATGTTACTTACAAGCTCTATATTTGTGAAGTACAACTGAGTAGAAATTAAAAGAATACACAACAAAAATTTGCACGAATCTTCCACGTCAAGAAAGAAAATGGCCTTATGCATTTGGAAATTGAAGCAAATTTTCTCTGAAAAGTTTCTGTTCTAATACAACTTTTTGCATTTGGTGTACTTTAAGATATTTCAACCGAGGTTGCACCAACATAATAAAGATCATAGTCTGTAAAGAAGCTTTGTTTACCATGAACATGACTGTAGAGAATTTAGCTATGTACCTATCTTTTAATCATGAGAAGTAGTTGATCAACATGTGCAAGAGGTAGGAGCCGCATATTATCATTTTCATACTTGTCCAAGAACTTGAGGACTTTGAAAATAATTTTTCAAGATTATCAAAACAGACTGTCAAGGCGTTACACGTGTCTTTTCCAGTCTTTACAACTAAACAATTGGAGCATCAGTTGGTTCATTGGTATTATATTGATAGAATAAGGGTTTCTCTGCATAGTTAAGCAAATTCCAGAGTCAATCTTATCCTAAAGCAACTTCCAAAAATTGGTTACGTTTCTAAATTACAAAAGCCTCCCATACACATAATTATTATGAGTTATTTATTGTGTCATGCCTGAACTATAATAAGTTCTAAAGAAAACCCAAGGGCGAGCATCCACTTGAGCAATGTACTCATTCATTGCAACAAAATACTGGTAAGTTCAGAAACCACAACTTTTCTGCATGCAATAGCCTTCAAAAACTGATGCATAAAAGCTTGAGTGGAAAAAATTTAAATTAAAGAAACCAGTTTAATGCACAAAAAAAATTTCTGATTTTGACAAAAATCTGCAAGAAAGCAATTACAAACCTGACACCTGCATCAAGCATCTCTTCAAAAACAGCTAATGCCTCTTCTTCTCTTCTAGCTTTTCCATATGCTTTAATGAGTAAAGCATAGCTTATAACATCAGGCTGAACTTTGGCCCGTTGCATCTAAAATTAAGCATTTACTTCAAACCTCAGATAAATGCAAATCAATGGAAACAAAAGTAATACAAATTACATATATAGTAAAGCCTTAGGAAGACCAGATGGCAAATGCTGTGCATGTATCCATAAGCAAGCACCAAAGTGCAAGTAGAAATAACAAATACATACACAAAGGTTATACAGTCTTCCGAATTTGTCCTATCAATAAAACTTTTCTTCATCAAGGGAAAAAAAAAAAGAAATAGAGAAAGGCAAAAGGTAGTGCTACATAAATTTCCACAGCTTCCCTCTGAAGAAAATAGAGTAGCATTATGGCTAAATGAGAAAATCCAGAAGCACAAATTAGACAGCTGATTAGCTGCAAAATCATATACAAGCATTACCAGAACAGAATTTAACTAAAGAAATTTGTTTCTCCAAAACACACACACACACACATATATAATAATTTATTTATTTATAGATGCTTTAACATTTACCTGGTCATAGATTTTTGAAACCTCCTTGTAGTTAGTCTCAAATGACATTAAGCTATTATACGTAACTGTTGTTTGCTTAACTCCTCGCTCAGCCATCAGAGAAAATAATTGACGAGCTTTATCATAATTTCCTGCTTTCTTGTACATGTAAATCATCATGTGGAACATCTTCTGATCAGGTTTCAGAGGTGAAGCATCCTTGCTTAGAAGAGATTCAAAGATTTCTTCAGCTTCTTTGAATCTGTCAGCCTGTAGTATGCACAGGATGGTGAAGGAGTACAAGCACCCATAGTAGGTACAAGTAGGCACGATAACTATGCACTAGCAGGATCTGTCATTCATTGTCAACTAAACTGAAAAGCAATCAAAGGCAAATGAACACACACAGGAACTAAAAACTGGTAGAAGTTGAGTAGCTAATCAAATAGAAAATTTAGGGGAAAAAATATAATGAATTTTGATTTTTTAGTGTGTCTGTCATGATATCACTGAATTCAATGGAACATTCATCAACTGCAATATGTACAAAAAGTTAGACAAAAAGTAAGCCATAAGCAGCAAAAATTGACTGGTTGATGCATCAAAATTGTTACAGCTCTCTCATTTAAAGAAGCAGGTATCTATAGATATGCCTCAAACTCCATTTAGATTAGTACAAACAGGGTAGAACACTTTAGACATGAAATGAATTGGACAAGCTATAACTAAGTCAACATGCACCCAAATGATTAATCATTTTGCATCACAATGTTGCTAGGCAACCCGCATTCTAGACATGCTTTGTTGTTTCAACCTGGAAACTTCAGGCCCACATCATAATCATGTATTAACTCCTCACTTTTCCCTCCATCCTTCCAGATTGAACAAGAAATGTGTTTACATGGCACGTTGAAGAAATCATGCAAAAGAAGCCAATATCTTGCTTCTCACTTGTTTTACTTTTACAACTCTAAAATCCCTCCAGTATCAAAATTTGTTGACGAATTATCCTTTTCATGTAATTCATAAGCTTTTCAAATCTTGCCCAAAAAGGTTTATGATTTTCCCCACTGGCCACTCATAACCTCCCTCATACCTGTGGTCTTTAAAATAATTCAGCTTCAATTTTCTCTCAGAGAGTCAGGATCACTTAAAGTTACAAAGTATTTACATCTCACTCATGCACGAATCTGCCTGTCAAAATAAATTGATTTCTTTTAATTACTTATCATCAGAGTAACTTAAATCCACTTAAGGTTTTAAAGCCATAATAAAGATCTTTTACGACAAAGAACAACTTGGAACTGAGAACTCAAAGAAACTATGAAACTGCTCTAACAGAGAAAGCATTTCCTTAAGTCCAAAGAGCTACCCAAGAAGCCACTTCATTAACCAGTTTAATAAGCAGGAAGATTAAGTTTCCTAATGTATTATGCTAATTCATGCATAATTTGGGAGTGGGAGCTAGATCTTTCTATAATAGTAAGAACATGATAAACAGTCCTACAAGTGTTCATTTACATTAGTTATGATAAAAGCTGCAAAGTGTCTGAACAATTAAGAGATAAAAGAAAATGCAGCTATACCTCAACAAAGGTTTTAAGGATTATCTGATATGTTAAAGCAGAAGGTTCAGGGCCTGTAGACTGCATCTTCCGAAATATTGCTTCAGCCTTGTTATATTGTCCACCTTTGCCATACGCTTCCATGAGGGCAGTATGGGATATCACACTTGGTGGATATGCTTTTCTGTTCATGTAGCTTAGAATCCTCTCTGATTTAACAAAGTCCCCAAGTTTTCCATATGCTGTAATTAGCATCAAAAAATCCATTTCATTAAAGTCCCACCAGTGCTCTGTTCGAAGCCATTCAAGCACCTAGTCAAAAGGTTTATCACATAACAATCCATCAAAAACACATTTGAAAATTACAAAAATCAATCAAGTCAACCCAAACATGCATATGCTCAACAAGGAGAACAAAGTAAATAATTTTAAGTGAAGATTACTCAATCAAAACCAATAAATACAGTAACAGATAAACTGCAGCCAAAAATAATTTTCAAATGAGATAATGGTCAGGTGCTCTCAGGTATTACATCTATTCATCAGCAGGTTAATTTTAAGCATAAATCCAATCATGTAGCTTTTGAAACCTCCAAGTTTGTGCCAAAAATGTGGTGATGAAGCTAGGTGAACACTCATTAATGATTTTGCAAAATGGTCGAGAGAAGTTAAATGTCTTGAAACTAGTTCAAAATTTCAAGCCAGAAGATTCATCAATTAGAACAACAATTTTCATATGTCTTAATTTAATGAAAAAACCTCACTCAGGTCTCTATCTCTCTATAGTCTGTATCTCTTTAACCCAATGAATACTATCTTTCACAACCTTCTCATGGAATCTAACAGCCACAGAAACCATATTACTTCATATTCTTCTAACTTTAGAAAAATAACAAAACCTAAGCACTGAAATATATGTACAGCAGAAACAATCACATACCTCAGCAACAAGGTTCCATTTCTTGAGCTGCTTGAATCTTACTAAAGTTCCAAGAACCAAGTCTTTGGGAAGAGACTCATTCTTCAGCCTATGGTTTTTGAGCACTGAAACAGCAGAACCCTCCTCCTCAATTTGGTTCATCAGTCTCCTCCAGCTCTTCTGATCTGCTTCATCATGGGCATCTTTAAAATACTCAACTTTCTTCCTCTTTTGCATAAACTTCCTCGGTGCCAACATGCCGAGGCATACCACCTCAGCTCTTTTACATATCTTAAGATTGCCATCCATAAAATTACCATTACTACTTGAATTGCCACTACAGAAACAACAAATAATCATCTCTTAGCCCAACTTTTGCAAGCAATATACTCGTGTAATATCAATGGCAAGAAGCGAACAGAAATTTAAACGAAGCAATAATTAAGACAACCAACCTTCACGGAATACCATTAAGGTGACTACCAGTAAAAGTCCCTATTTTAACACACTTCAAGAATCTTTACTACCATTCTATAATTAACACCAAAAGCCCAGAAATCAAAAATAGAAAAGCTAATAAAATAACCAAGGGAATAACTAAACAAGAGTCTTATCCTATTGTTCTATTTAGGCCATAATTTCTTGTAGGTAAAACATCATATATAAAGCTACAACCCCATGTTTCAGCTCTAAGAATTGGACTAAATTCTTTACTCAAGTTATTTAGTACATTTAGCAAAGACAAAAATTTTTACGATCATTCAGCTAAAAAAGAGGGAAAAAGAAATCCCCAGATAAGATTACAGCAGAAAGAATAAGATTTAAAAAAAAAAAGATTTAAGGACACAAACCTCCACAAGGAAGAGGAAGGAACTGAAATTGACGTGGAAGGTTTGAGAAACATCATCATCCTGACAGCTTCAGCATTCAGGCAGGCATTCTATTCTTTCTGAATTTCTTACTTTCTACCTGAATTTAAGCGTTTAGCTTCAAAACTCCCCCCATTTCCATCAATACGCAGGGCTTAATAGTGGGTTTTAGGAGAATTTGCTAAGGCCTAAGGGAATGGATATTTTTTTGGATATTTCATGAATTAGTAGTCAAATTAAATCCGCTTGGGAGGACAGTTTGGAGGAGTACTATATCGTTATTGCAGATAAGCCCCGGATGTTCTTGAAAACCTTTTTTTTTTTTTTTTTAACTTCATGCCTAATAAAGATCCGGCCACCCGCCCCGCGGTGGGCTATTGGGGCCGCGGGAAGGGGTGGGGGATTTTTTTTTCACCCATTTAGAAACGGAGCTGCTCCCCACCCCATCCCCGTCCCGTCACTCGCTTAAAAAAAGTAAATATATAAATATATATATGTATATAATTATATATATAATATTTAATTTAATTAGTTATAAATTTATGATAATGATATTATTAGTTATATGTATTATTTAATGTATATTAGTATATGTAATATAATTGATATTATCAATTATACTAATAATTATATATAACTACTAATAGAAATTATTAATTAGTTACACTAAATTTACTAATACATTTATACTAAATCCCTAATTACACTTAATACAATAACATTTTTTTCTCAAAAAAAAAATCACAAGCACAATAATGAATTGGTGATTATATTTGTACTAAAAGTGAAAACTTGACTACTTTAGTTGTATTTATTTCATCATGTTGGATTGTATTAAAATAACTTTTGTTTAATTATTTTTATAAGTTTCAATTATGAAATTACAATAAATAATAATTTGGTGATGTGTCGATATTTTAGTACTTGATTATTTGCTAAAATTTAACTATAATAAAATTATATAACAAATTTTAATTAGCCCCACGGGTGTCGATATTTTAATACTTAATTATTTGCTAAAATTTAACTATAATAAAATTATATAACAAATCTTAATTAGCCCCACAGGGGAAGCGGGGCGGGGCGGGGGATGGGGGATGGGGCGGGGGCGGGGGCGAGGGCGTGGGGACATCCTTACTGTTTTGCCCAAAATATTTTGATTATTTCTTAGCCTGATTTATAGACACTTTTGTGTGTCTCCAAAAGTTTCCTCTAATTTTAAAGTTAACTTTTCAAAAAACTTTACTTTCCCATAATTTTTTTTCCTAAGTATTTGAATTTTAAAGTGGTCGAAAAATCGCAACGAATCTTCTGTCCCATTTCCTGTGCCACTGTCTATCCCACTTTTTATCATATTACTATTTCTCCTTCATAAACATCATATTTTAGTTCTTTTTTATTTTCTTAAAATCCAATAACTATTAACTGAACAAAAAATAAATACAATAGTTTAAAAAAAGTAATATATGATAGAAAATTAAAAAAATACAACAAAAAATTAATTAAAAATCTCATTTTTTATGCATTTTGATTTTTCAAAATTATTAAATTTTATGTATTATTCAATTAATAGTTATTGGATATTAAGAAAATAAAAAGAAACTAAAATATAAAGGAGAAATATTAATATAGTAAAATGTGAGACAAAAAATGTCATAGAAAGTGAAACAGAAGACCTGTTGCGTGGAAAAATACTTGAAAGTTTTTCATCACTAAAGTATCAATTCAATTGATGGCAACTCTTATCAATCATAATAAAGTTCAGGAAACTTCGCAAAGACGTACATAAATTTAAATCAATCTTGGTTGAAACGAAAAAAAAGGAAACAAAAATTAGTTTGCCACTTGGTGAGTAGGCCATTTCTTTAAATCTCTATACTGTCAAAATGAAATCATTTTTGTGCAATCGCCAACTGGATTTCTTTCTTTTGCTTTTCTCTCATGATTTATAACCTTAAATTTCGATCATACGAATAGATAATTTAAGATAGGGTAAAATACAAGGAACCCCCTTGTGGTTTCGCAAAATGACACCTTACCCCCTATCGTTTAGAAACCTGCACATAAATACCTTAAACTTCATAACTAAAGTGGAAATTACCTTCTGAACCGGCTTAGTTACCGGTAGCAGGTCAAATACCCTGGCAGGCTGTCCAATTCCTTCACAAAAAAGAAAAAAAAAGTTACTGTCTAGGGAAACTAATTTGTACGACGTCGACCAAAGAGATATCTGCGATTCGACTTCACTCTCCCACCCGATATAAGCATACATAAGAGAGAGAAGGCAGAAGCGAAGAGATCCGCAACACTCCTCCTTTCTCCAGTCTTGCAATAGTATTAGCAGCATGCGACACCACCAAAGCAAATTTGCTCTGAATCGGATTCTGCCATACAGCTTTCTACTATATCTTTTCCGCTTGAATGAAACTTCCAGAACTCAACTCCCCCGTTTCTGAGCAATGAAAGGTATGTCTTCACTACTAAAGGTCGTCTCATGTTGCAGAGTGTTCTAAAGGGTATTCAAACTCAGAATAAAAAATTTGGATGGAAAATCTTGCGATACCTTATTCCTTTTTTCATCAATGTTGTTCCTACAGACCTGAAGCATTGGGTCTCTGTTTTAACAAGCCTCACTGCAATTTCTTCTCCTCAGATTCGAAGTCCGTAACAGCTGCAATCTCTTATTTTCAATCTTCTCAAGCTTGGCAAACATTTCTTTTTGACATCTGCATTCAAGTGATTATCAGCACCAATTTTCTTGACAAAGCTCGTTTCTTGTCAATATGTATCTGTCTACTCCAATCGCAACTCGTTCTTTTTCTTCACACCATTAGCTTTACCATGTCTGTCATTGAATGGATCCTTAGGTGAAAAATTGCTAAAATACATAACCAGTTCAATTTCCATATATGGCAAGCAAATTTAGTCAATGAAATTCCATATATACCATTTTCTGGAAGTTGTAGATTTTTAAAAACCAAAAGACACACGGATCGAACACTTTATCCAAAACCTGTGCCCACTTAAAAAGCAAAAAGACAAAAAAAAGGAATTAGCAGAAGTTGAAATACTGGTCCTGCGGATTTATTTAATATTTGTATTTGTAGCCCTGGGTTAGTTCTTCACTACATTAATTTCGATGAGATCGGTTAATTTTGGCTCAAATCTGCTTTAGCCTTGGGAATTTGTTTGAACCTTGCCTGAGTTTAGCAGTCAATGAAATGTGATGTTGTAATTTCGATTCTTTAATCTGTAGTGGATTACTCTCCATTCATGGGGATCGAGAAGGGTGTTGTTCTGCAGGAAGCGAGGGTCTTTAATGATCCTCAATTGGATCCTAGGAGATGTTCACAGGTCCAGTTTTCAGCATGCCTTGTTACCTGATATTCGACCTACACATCTGGTTAAAGGTCAATTTCCACTTTAATTATGAAGTTTATGGTGTTTATGTGCAGGTTTCTAAACAATAGGAGGATAAGGTGTCTTTTCGTGAAATCACAAGGGGGTTTCTTGTATTTTACCCTTTAAGATATTCCATTGCACAGTGCAAAGTGTATATATATACAAAACAGATCCCTTTGTGTTTGTAATAGAAGCCATTTAACATAACCAATTTGTTCTCTAATGAAAGACAGTTGACAAGATTCTTATAGTTAGGCTTAGGCTTTTTAAGGCTAACTGTTCAGGTATGAAGAGCTCATACTGCTGCTACATAAGCTTTCGATTCACAAAGCAGAAGAAAACAGGTAAAAGTCTTCAACACCTTATCACAATTGCGCTGCAGAATGGGTAGACAGCGAAACTCAATCATGAAATCAATAAATGATAACATTCATGATCAGCTCTGTAAGAAATTTTCAGAATTCCAATATCAGATATTTGAATATAATTATAATATAAATGCGGAAGTGTACTTGAATTCATGTTGACAAACTGGCACTTGAATCCTTGAAAATTTTGGGATGATTTTCCACATCAACACGTATTTACCAATCCTTGAGAGAGTCCTTTAGTTTCTCTTTGGTATCTTTCCTGACGATGGAATATCAGGGAAGAGTTATTTTATAGTACTAGAAAATATGACAATCAGAATACGTGTGATTTGGGGACCATAACCCTATTTATAGGTAACATTCCTATTACCTTTTGGATTTCTATTTCATCTCATCATAGAAATAGGAAATATCCTTAAATCCATACACATTAAAGGCCCACACCCTATTAGATACATTAAATTTAAGTCATATTTGATCACTTTAATTGGACTTAATCTTATTTAGCAGTTTGCAATATATAATTATTCACATATAAGTCCAGCATTGGATTAAGGATCTAATAATCTCCCATTTGGATTATATGTGTAACCTTATAATTATATTTTGTAATTAACCGTATGAACTCAACTTTACTGTCATTATCAAAATGTATTTATAGCCAATTCGGTCCATCAATTATATCAACATAGGATCAAAGTAGCCTTTGTTACAATTTCGTAACTCGACCTATCAATGGTCATATATATTGATATAATTAAATGACAT
Source organism: Coffea eugenioides (assembly GCF_003713205.1). Taxonomy (NCBI): domain Eukaryota; kingdom Viridiplantae; phylum Streptophyta; class Magnoliopsida; order Gentianales; family Rubiaceae; genus Coffea; species Coffea eugenioides. The sequence continues at coordinate 3,512,435 of NC_040039.1, forward strand.
AAACCATGATGTGGATGTATAGTATGAAAATTTCATGTAATGTGATCATAACATGCCTATTTTCAACTACTCCACCTTAAATTTTCATAAGATTAAATCATACCAAAATCAGAGTATAAATAAATCCAAATTTTATCTATGTATAAAATATTCTTAAATCATTAATAATCGAAAAGTATTATAAAAGCATTTAAAATAACAAATTCTCATTAAAACTGTACATCATTTAATAACATGATACCCATACGAGCAGCATGCTCATGAAATATTTTGGATACAATTCCTTAGTAAGCGGATCCGCAACCATGGAGTGTGTTTTGATATGCTCTATCGATAACTGTCCACTCTGTACTCTTTCTTTAACAGTCAGGAATTTGATATCTATATGTTTAGATTTTGTCGAGTTCCTGTTGTTATTGGAATATAGGACTGCTGACTTATTATCACAAAATAATTTGAATGGCCTTTCTATACTATCCAATACACATAATTTTGTGACAAATTTGCAACCAAATTTCATAATTGGATACCTCATAACAAACTGTAAATTCGACAGTCATAGTAGAAGATGTTATAAGAAACTGTTTAGCACTCTTTCAAGATATGACACCCCCAACTAACAAATAAATATAGTCTGACGTCGACTTCATAGTATCTTGGTATCCAACATAATCGGAATCAATATACTCAATGATCTCGAGCTTATTTGACCTCCAATACGTGAGCATGTAATTTTTTATTTTCTTTAAATACTGTAAGACTCATTTGGTTGCTTTTCAATGATCTAATCTAGAATTACTTAAATATCTACCCAACATTTTAGTAATATATGCAATATTTAGATGCGTACATACTTGAACATAAATTAGACTCCCTACTACTGACATATAAGAAATCTTTTATATCTGTTTTTCCTCAAAAGCATTCTTAGGACACTATTCAAGACTAAATTTATTTTCTTTAACCACAGAGGTGTCATCTGATTTACAATTTTACATGTCATATCTTTTAAGAAACTTTTCGATATAACCCTTTTGTGATAGTTTCAAAATATTCCAAGAACGATCCCGATGTATTTGTATACCTAATACAAAAGATGCATCACCAAAATCTTTCATCTCAAAATTTTTAATTAGAAATCTCTTGATTTCATGCAATAGGCCCATATCGTTGCTGCCAAGCAAAATATTATCCACATATAATATCAGAAAAATATACTTGCTCCCACAAAATTTATGATATATATAATTATCTAAAAATTCATCTCAAAATCAAATGAGATGTTCACTTGATGAAATTTGAAATACTATTGTCGAAACGCTTGTTTGAATCCATAGATGAATTTTTTAAATTTACAAATCATATTTTTTGAATCTTCCGATACAAAGTTTTCTAGTTGCATTATATAAATCGTCTCATCAATATCACTATTGAGAAATATTGTCTTTACATCCATCTGGTGTAACTCAAAATTGAAATGCGCTACTAATGCCATGATAATTGTAAAAGAGTCTTTCGAAGAGACCGAAGAGAATGTTTCTTTATAGTCGATACCTTCTTTTTGTGTAAATTCCTTAGCGACAAGACGCGCTTTGTATATTTTCACATTGTCTTTTGAATCTCTCTTGATTTTAAATATCCATTTATAACCCCTTCTGGTAATGGGACATTGTCTTTCATGTATTTAATCTTCTCATTCATGATATCGATCTACTTTTAAAAATTTGAGTTTTTCATGGCTTGACAGAAGTTGATTGGATCATCTTTCATCAATCAGTGTCATTCTCATATTTTTGGAGAAAAATAATGTAATCATCTGGTATTGCACTTCTCCTTTCTCTAGTAGATCTTCTTAATGGTACTAGTTTTTGGAGAGAAAGAGTTTGTTCTTTTAGAATCGTTTGTTGTTCGACATTGTCTTGATTCATTATGTCATGATCAAGGTCAGGAATGGGATCCTGAACAAAATCAATGACACCTGTGAAAATATTGACATATTTCTCTTTAAAGACAAGTTTTCTTACTATATTTTCTTCCCCAAACTCGACATCCTCAAAGAATCGGGTATTTTCTGTCTCGAAAATCGATTTAATCGTGGGATCATAAAACTTGTAACTTCTGGATCTGTCAAAATATTCAATAAAATACCAACTAATCGTTTTTAAATCCAGTTTCTTTTCATTTGACCTATAAGGTCTTGCATCAACTGGACATCCTCAAATATGTAAATACTTTAAATTGGGATTTTTTCCTATTCAAAACTCATAAGGGGTTTTGATAGTTGTTTTAGTTGAAACTCTGTTAAAGATATATGCTACAGTTTTAAGTGTTTCTTTCCAGAGTGATTTTAGTAAGGTAGAATGATATATCATACTCTTTACTATGTCTTTAAGCGTTCTATTTCGTCTTTCAACTACACCATTCATAGTGGGTGAAACCGGCATAATGTAATGTGGAATGATATCGCATTCCATCCACATTACTCAAGGTATTTAGCAAATGGTCCTGAACGTTGTTCACCTGAACTGTCATATCTATTATAGTACTGACCACCACAGTCAGATCTGACGCATTTAATCCTTTAATTGAGTTGGTTCCCAATTTCAACTTTATAATTTTTGAACACATCTAGTGACTGTAATTTTGCAGAAATGAGATAAATGTAACCATATTTTGAAAAATCGTATATGAATGTTATAAAATATTGTTGACCATTCCAAATAGATGTAGAAAATGACCCACAAATATCTGTATGCATAAGTTCTAAAACGTCTGAGAACCTATTGGTTTCAAATCTTCTTCTATTGGTTTGTTTTCCCTTTATACAGTTAACTCAATCATCAAAATTTGTAAAATTCAAGGGGTCAAGAATTTCATTTGATACAATTTATTTTATTCTCCGTTTGGAGATATGTCACAATCTCTTTTACCATAATGCAGCTGAATTCTCATTGATTAATTTTCTTTTTACTCCTTTAGTACTCAAATGTAGAGATTCATTAAATAAAATAATTGTATCAATTAAATATAAATTATCGTAGTGCATTAAAGAACCAGAACCAATTAATTTTGAATCACGAAATAATTTAAACTTTTCATTTTCAAATGAACAAAAATAATCAAATTTGTTTAACGTAGAAATAGAAATTAAATTCCGTCAAAAATATGTTACAATAAATGTTTCATTAAAATTCAAATAAAATACGATCTTTAACAATAATCTAAAAATCCCTATTGCCTCAATTTGAACTGTTTTACCATTACCCACGTAGATATATCTTTTATTATCATTAGACTTTCGACAATTCAGACAACCTTGCATAGACACACTGATATGAATTGTTACATTAGAATCTAATCATCATGTGTGTCTAGGTATCAAAGTTAAATTAGTCTCAGAACAAATCAAATTAAGAAATATACATTTTTTAGCACGCCAAACGTGATAGTTGGTGCAATATATCTTTATATGCCCTTCAGATCCACAGAAAAAATAACTATTCTTTCCTTGATCAACTAATTTCTTTTGTTGTTTCTTTTGTGGTGCTGTACCTGCAGTTTCTTTATCCTTTTTTCTCTTAAGTCCCTTGCTTTTATTATTAGTGGTTGAAACTAGATGAGCACACTCTGTCTGATTTTGTTTCAACCTTTTCACTTCTTCTGCATAGTGCGAGATGAGCTATTTAGAGACTAATTTTTGATAGTTGTAACTCACCTTAAACTAACTAAACTGTGTAGGAAGAGATATGAAAATCAAATGCACTAGTAACTCTTCAGAGAGTACCAATTTAAGTGCATTTAATTTTGAAACAAGATGAGATATCTCCATGATATACTCTGTGATATTATTTTTATCACTATATTTTATTGAAATTAGGTGTGTCAAGAGCGTACTAATTTCAATATTTTTGTTCTTGACAATTTTTTTTTCAATGCTTTGATGGAACTTTTTAGCGGTTACTATCGTTTCTGACATTGTTCCTCTGAATGCTTCTAGAACGACTTTTTTTAATGATCATCAGACACAAGCGATTTGATCTCTCCTATCTTTTCTAATCTCTCTTTTCATCAGAGGTACTCTGATCTGTAAGAGGTGGGAGAGAATCATCCCTTAACACAAGGTCGAAATCCATTACTCCAAGTACTATTGAGAGATTTTCTTTTCAAAACTTGAAATTTGTGCCATTCAGCACAGGAATACTATTGATATTGATAGTAATATTCGTAAGATCATTTGCAACTGAACAGAATACATAATATAATTAAACAAGCTCACATAGACCATAATAATAATAAATTCAAATAAAGGTAACCTCATCTCAAGATACCGATATTCCATTAATATTTTGTTTTTGGACAAAAATATTAACTTTTAAGTGATATCTTGACGCAGTAATAAAAACTGATAATAATAACATGTTAAAAAATAAATTTTTCTTTGGGCTAATTTATAATTCACATATAAAAATCTGAATAATTATCACATGTTTATTACCACAAATGAACATGCAATTTTATTAAATATTGATCTTCTTTTGAGCTTATCAATATTCACAAAATCACAAGTACTCAACTAGTTATATTCTAAAATAAATTAATTTTCACAATAGAGGTCACTTTGGTAGCATATTATTTCAATTAATTTATTCCAAAAAATATATAATCATACCAATATTTAAATTTAAAATTATACAAATTACACAAAAATTTTGATCAAAGTCAACTTTGATCAAGTCTAGTCAAAACATGGTTAAACCTGGTCAAACTAGTTAATTGGATCAAGACTTATTGGACCAAAAGTTCATATCCATAATTTGCCCCAAATTTATCATTCAAACCCAAAATTTTCTTGAAATCCATAAATATTTTATAAAACTATATATTTAATAGGCCAAACAATATGAACTTTTGTAGGGTTTAAATATCTTGTTTATCTTTATTAGGGTTCATTCAAATTAAAGAAACCATAATTTGTTTAACATAAATATAGACATATTATTCTTGAAAAAAAAATATAAAAAAAACCCACAAATTCCTTATCCCATTAACCAAGCATGGACTGCATATTAATAATAGTACTATGACATGCAAGTCCTAACAAGAAGTACGCAAGCCGGACAATCAAAAGAACCAGGCATGGATTGCATATTAATAATAGTACTTTGACACGCAGGTTTGACCTTTCAAACTAAAGGCAGCATACAATTTCTTAAAAAAAAATAAGACAACACATGGCTATTCAAGTCCAAGCAAGAAGCAAGAAGCATGAAGCATTCGGATCCAAGCAAGAAGCATGAAATATGGTTCCATCTTAATTTTATGCCATTCAGCCATATTTGAATGAACGAAATAGTAATACTACTTTTCATGAATAAGACCAAATTAAGCACCACTTTGAAACTTCAACAATTCAAATTCTGATATTGGAGAATGTCTGATACTACTTGTAAGAAATTTTTAGAATCCCAATATCAGATATTTGAATATAATTGTAATATAAATGTGGAAGAGTATCTGAATTCATGTTGACAAACTGGCACTTGAATCCTTGAAGATTTTGGGATGGCCTTCCAGGTCAACGCGTATTTATCAATTTTTGAGAGGGTTCTTTAGTTTCTCTCTGGTATCTTTTTTGACGATAGGATATCAGGGTAGAACTATTTTGTGATATTAGAAAATATGACAATCAGAATACGTGTGACTTGGGGACCATAACCCTATTTATAGGTAACATTCCTGTTACCTTTTGGATTCCTATTTCAGCCTATCATAGAAATAGAAAATATCTTTAATCTCTACACATAAAAGACTCACACCCTATTAGATACATTAAATTCAAATCATATTTGATCACTTTAATTGGACTTAACATTATTTGACAGTTTATAACACAATTATTTACATATAAGTCCAATATTAGATTAAGGATCAAACAAGCCCAAGTCAAAAGATAACTCAAATGATAAACAAAACCAACTATCCAGAAGTTACAATCAACAACAAAGACTTTCAACTGCCCTCAATGGAAAAATAACTAGTCTTCAGTTGCCCTCAATCAAAATGTTACTTGTCTTTCTTCAGATATTACAACTCTTGCAACTTTCTGGAGGAACTCTCAAGCAATCTGAAATTCCTCCTCAGTACCACCACTAGAAGTTTCTAACCTTCACATTGGCGTGATTAGTCTCATCATCCTCACTGTCAAACGTCACTAACTCATAGTCACTGTTCTCTACTTTATCATTGTCTGAGTAATCCGAATCTGAGGCATATTCCGGAAGTTGAGGAAGGGTCAAACACTGTTTCTGAGCATCAAGATAGTATATGAAGCAATCCCCAGCCATATTAGCTAGGGGTAATGGCCTCAGCATCAAGTGGCTTCGTATCCCTCCAACCTGAGTAAAGGATATGCATGGTGACAATGAAATCCTTGAGATATTGAATAAAGCACCGGGGCATCTCTGAAGTTGTAACCCCCCATTTAGCTGGATAGGACCCGATCCTCCTACTCCTCCTCTTCTTATGAAATTCTACTGGCAACATTTCATAGCCATGAAGTACCCTTTGCACATATATGTGATGAATCATGTGAGGGAATTCATGCCAAGAATATTTCCTTGGATCCAGTTCTAACCTCATGTTTGTCCATAGCTTTATTCCAATCTACTAGATACAACATCCTGGCCATGCCCACATTACATGGGGGATATGCCTTGCTTCTTGTCCAACATATTGACCCAAAGTTCTCGTGAAATACAAATATCCGTCAGTACCAGATGCATCGATAAAATGCAAGAAAAAGCACAGTCGCATGGGATACAACCCATTCGATTCATACATCCAAAGGTGGCTCCTCCTCCATGGATCAATTTGATTAACTTTGTTTGCTCATCATAGTCGGATGAGTTTTCGGTACTGACCACCTCTACTATTGGAAAATTGGAGCATAAACAAGGATATCAAGACTATATTGAGGGCTAGAAATTGAGTTTAGCTTCTTCATTCATCAATACCTTATTTATACTGTTTACAAAGAAACAAACTAAAACAATTTCAACTAACAATTCTCTAAAAAATCTCAACAAAAACTACTTGATAACATGATTTTCTACTTAGCAAATTTCAGCTAAAATATTTATTAACAAATCAATATGATTTTTTGGTTAACAAATATCCTAACAATAAGACTTATTCTTCTGCTAACTAAATTATTTTGGTATTAAATTCAATTTGGAAAAATCTATAGGAAAATTTGGCATATTTCAACACTCCTTCTTACCACTTTTACTGCAGATCCCCAACTATCTTCTTAAGCGTTCAAACCTTATTTTAGACAAGGCCTTTGTAAAAATATCTGCAATCTAATCATCAGTCTTCCAATGAACTAGAACAAATTTTTCTTTCTTTTGAACTTCTCGAAGAAAATAATATTTGATTTTGAGGTGTTTAGTCTTCCCATGAAACACTGGATTGTTGGAGATAGCTATAGCAACTTCATTATCAACAAAAATTTGGATAGCTTCTTGTTGAACATGATTTTGATCAGCTAATAATTTTCTAAGCCATAAGGCAGCGGCAGTAGCAGCAACATATTTTGCCTTAGCGATAGATTGAGCTACCATATCTTGTTTCTTTGAATTTCATGAAAAACATCCATGAACCGAAGTTGAACAAGTATCTAGAATTGCTCCTCATATCATCATATGAACCAGTCCGGGCACTATCTAAATAGCTATGTAAATCCAATTTTCCTGATTTTCTAAAGCAAACTCCAAAGTCAGCAGTGTCCTTGACATACTTAAGTACTCTTTTTATAGTTTTGAAATGCAACTCTCTTGCACAATGCATAAATCTAGACAGTAAACTCATAGCATACATAATATTAGGTCTTGTTGTTGTAAGGTACATTAAATAACCTATAAGACTTCTATATAAGTCTTCATCAACTTTAACTGCTCCATCATGTTTGCTGAGTTTCTCATTCTCTATCAATGGAGTGCTAATTGATTTGCAAATCTCCATGTTGAAATTTTTCAACATATTTCTTGCATACTTGTGTTGACTTATGAAAATTTCTTATTGAAATTGAACAACCTCCATGCCAAGAAAATAAGGCATCTCTCCCAAGTCAATCATTTCAAAGATTTGCTTCATCTACTCCTTAAACTGATTTACCAAGATTAGCTTACTTCCTGTAACAAACAAATCATCAACGTATAGTAAAACAACAATTATATCATTATTAATAAATTTACATAAAGCGTTGATTTACTCAAACTCTTCTTATATCCAATCTTTAGAAGATGATCATCAATCCTGCTGTACTAAACTCTTGGTACTTGTTTTAGGCCATATAGTACCTTGTGAGGTAGGTACGCTTTGTTTTCTTAACCTTTCACTACAAATCCTTGAGGATGCTCTAAAAAAATCTCCTCCTCTAAGTAGCCATTCAGAAATGCTGACTTGACGTCAAGTTGATAAACTCTCCATCCTTTTTGAGCTGTAAGTGCTAGGATCAATCAGATGGTGTTAAGTCTTACTACTGGTGCAAATGTATCTAAGATGTCCACTCCAAATTGTTGAGCATATCCCTTGACGACCAACCTCGCCTTGTGCTTGTTGATAGAACTATCAGCATTTAATTTGGTTCTAAAAATCCACTTCACACTAATGGGTTTCTTATGAATTGGTCTGTCCACAAGAATCCAAGTCTGGTTCTTTTCAATCATTCTCAACTACTTTCATTGCCTCGACCCACTTCAAGTCTTTGATAGTTTTTTTATGATCTACTGGTTCAAGAACTACAAATTATATTTGTTATAGATATCAGAGAGTAATCTGGTACCTCTAACTGGAATATGATCTATTGACTGATCAATTCTCTCCTTCTAAGATTCTTTAGATTCTGATCTCTTGGAATATTCAATTTTGAAATTGTTCCAATCCCATGCTGTATATTCATCAAAATGGATGTCTCTAATGACTATCATTTTTGCAGTCAAAGGTTGATAAACTTTATTAACTTTGGTACATGCTGCAATAGCTAAGTTTGCCTTTTCGTCAAGTTTGCCTATTTTTACATCAGGAACATGTGTGTAGCAAATGCAGTCGAACACCTTCAAATTTCGTACCAAAGGTTTGTATCCAAACCAAGCTTCAAATGAGGTCTCGCCATTCCATAATTTTATAGACAACCTATTGAAAAGATACACTACAGTGCTGATAGATTCAACCAAAAATTTCTTTGGCAATTTTTTCTCAAACAACAAACACCTAGTGATAAGTGACTAATTTACATAATAATTGTATAATATTTTATATTATTTTTAGTCACTTTGATTATATTATTGGAAGAAAATGAATCATTTTGGCTATAATTGGTGAAAAATACTTTTAAATGGTTAAATGAGGTTTTTATCACTTTTTACTTGGATTTTGTGTATTTTAACAGTTTTGACATATTTTCGTATTTTGGCTATAACTGAGCTACAGCGATCGGATTAAGATGATTCTTGAACCAATTTGAAGATAAGAGATAGATTTACAACTTTGGTGAAGACATCGAAATCCAGTTCGAAGGTGTTCCAGGTCAAAAAGCCGAATTACGGTAGCTAATTTCTATTGGTCGAAGCTAAAACAGGGCAATGAGTAGTCAAGGGTATTTTGGTAATTTCTATGCCTACACATATCCAAATGAGGTGATTCTTGATGCATTGGAAAGCTAACTCAAAGGGCTACAAGTTTCATGTTTTGGTCAAGAGCTAAATCAGCTTTTATCATCAAGAAAAGTTCAGTTTAAGTTGACACAAAATCGGCGCAGAGTCGGAAATTGAACAAAAGTGCACCAAAATGTCACTGTAGCAATCCGGCAGGAACTTGGCCGGATTTGTGGCCGGATTGTGGTCAGAGAAGGCTGCTCTTTAAGTGGAAAACTCAATTTCACCTCCATTAAATCACATGTAATGCTAGACATGTGAGAAACATTACCAGCTGTAAAAGGGAGGTGTAGGCCTAATTTTCTTGACTTCCTTTGTCTTGAAATAGCAAAAAATTTGCAAGATTGAAGGAGAAGAGAGGAACATACGGGAGGAAAGCTTGGAGTGCAGAAATGTAGCTCTTGCATTTTCTGAGTGTAGATTAGTTTAGTATAGAGTAAGTATAGTTCATCCATTCTTGTATATTGGCTAGATTAGGATGAAGATGTAGATGAAGATGAAGGAATTGAAGTTCAAGTGACATGGGTTATCTCTTCTCCAACTCTTTATCTTTTGTATCAGATTCTTAAGTATAGTTAATATGCAAGTTCTGGATTTTGTGTTCAATATGTATCTTTAAAGTTTATATCTTGGATTTGGTTGAACTTACTATGATTGTTAGTGTTTATTATTTGGCTATTTAATTGCTATGATTTGAGCAAGTTATTTAGCACTTTAGCTCTTAAAATCATGATTAATCTAGTACCATTGATTGTAATTATCTAAGGTGTTGTTTCTGTAATAAAAATTGAGATTTAACACTGGTTCAAGAAGTGCTAAACATAAGAAATACACTCAGGAGAGTAGAGGTGCACCTATACGGTTTTGGTGATTAATTTCACTGAAAAAATGAATTTGTAACTAATTTCATAACCATGAGAATAGGTATGGATTAGTTATGAGTATAATTGATTCACTACGAAAGTAGGTTTCATATGCATAAGGAAATTACACCATAACTAAACTAGATAGTAGTATTCAATAGTCCAAATATAGCACTTGCATGAGTAGTTAGGGATACCATAACCTAAGGAGATTTCATTTGTTATTTTGCATAAGTTCAGTAGGTTTCATTTCTTATAATTCATTGATAGTTTAAATAATAGAGAAGTTTTAGTAGTACCAGTAATTGTTCAATCTTCCTCGAGGGATCGACCCGATATATGCTCTAAACTACTAGTTGACCTGTATACTTGCAGTGAAACGGGTATAAATCAGATTTTTTAACTTGTACGTATATTAAAAGCCCGTCAAGTTTTTGGCGCCGTTGCTGGGGAAGATTTGGCAATATCAGTGTGTAGAACAAGTTTATTAGTTTAGACATTTCATTAGTTATAGTGTGAATATTATTTTCTGTTATTTTTGTGTTTTATGTGTGTATGTGTTTTATTACATATTTTTCTTACTAATTTTACTTTTGAGGTTGTTTAAAAGCAATTTTAGGTGATGAGAAGGGTAGGTCAATTTGGAGGATAATGCTTGAAAAGTGGAAGATTGGCAATGGATGGTTACCAAGTGCAAAACTCCCTCAACAGAGGTAACCAAGAATTTACTGAATGTATGTCTTTTGAAGATGGTTTAAGGTGCTTAAAGGCTAAATTTGATGTTATGATGTTACAAGTTCAAATGGACACAATTATGCATGAAATTGAGCAAGGGATGAATGTTAATGATTTTAATTCTTATCATGTGGTTTGTGACTTGTGTGGAGGTTATCATACTACTAATACATGTAGACAAGTACAAAATATGGATTATTATGATGAATTAGAGCATTACAATCCTTGTTTTGATCAATACAGTGCTAATTAGAGAAATTCTTCTACGTATGGTTGGGATAATCAATGTGGATATAGCGATTCTCCAAATTTTTATGATTACCAACCTGTAAGTGTCCAATATGAATCAAAACCATCTTAGGAGTTGGCAATAAAGAAGTTAGCTAATGCACCTCTACCTTGGGAATTAGAAAGTGAACCATTAGCTAATGATTCTAATGCATCTTGGGAGCTAACTGTAGAAAATTCTTCTAATCAATTTGATTTAGCCATAGAAAAGCTAGCAAATGCAACCTCCAATCGTTTTGATAGGGTTGATGAAATGTTAGATGAATTAACTTCTCACTTTGGTAAAATACAAGACCAATTATATGCATGGTGTGAAGTTATTTCCTCTAATGATATGCAAAATGGCCCTATTATGAATAGTGAGAATGTTGTATGTGACAATGGATTAAATTTTGATCAAAATGATGAATCTAAATTGTGTTTCAATGAGGAAATGTCCATTTCACAGGATAGTACCTTTGGAGCTAACATTGAACTGCAAGAGGCGAGCCTTAACGACTCATTTTTCACCCCTCTTAAGGAACGTGTTAATTGTATAGGCTCTATAGGTATTATAAACCAAGAAAGCTATGTAGATGTTCCTTTGGTGAGTACTCAAGTGGTGTATGTACAAGGTAATATCTATGATTCACTTGAATTAGGTAAACTACTTCCACTTCTTATATCATTAGAACACGTGACTCATGTGATCGGGTCACTTTTTAATGATCCACCACGTTCAAAAATGGTGGATTATTCGTTAACTAAGCCTCCTTGAAAAATGAGATAATATAGTCAAGCTAATGACTATAAAGAAGCGCTAGTTGGGAGACAACCCAACGATTTCTTGTTTTTAGTAACTTTTAGTTGTTTAACCAGTGTTTTTGTGTATTTTGTAGGTGGTAATGGCAAGGGTTCATGCAAATGATCTCAATTGCAAAAGTGTCTATATTGAGGCAAAAAAGGAGTTTTCATGTTCAATTGCTGCATTTCATGCATTTAAAGTGTTTCATGTTAAAGTTGTGTTCATACATGATCATGTTAAACTTGGATTTTATTCAAAGAACATGAAAGCAAGTGGATACCAGTGGAATGCGGAAGGTTGGCCAAGCAAATTTGGAGGAAAAACTACAGAAAACAGATTTTTTTTGCAGCAAATTCGGCCCTAAATTCGACCAAATATTGGCCGGATTAAAGGCCGGATAGTCAGGGGAGAAAGAAAATTTTTTTTGGCGCTACTGCCTTGAATCCAGCCGAAAATCCGGCCAAAAATTGGCCGGATTGTAAAAAAAAAAAAAAAACCATTGTAGCAAATCCGGCCGAAAATCCGTCTAGAAACTGGCCGAATAGGCAAAAAAAAAAAAAAAATCTGCCACGAATCCCTCCAGCAATCCCTCCATGAATCCCTCCAATTTCTGGCCGGATATGAACAGTAACCAACATAAGAGAAATTTGTGAACCGATTCCTCACAATTTTCCTCCCTTCTTCTTCAACCCCACTCACACACTAACACCTCAAACACACACCACTCACTAAAACATCATTTTTTACCATTTAATCTTCAAATAACCTTCGCCAAATCATTTTCTCCTATCCTCTAGAGTGAATTTTATAGTTCGTATTCTTTCAAAAATAACTCTAAAGTGGTTTCAAGCTTACCATTAGTTAGGGTTGTACCTTCTTGAATCACTCAATTGAGGCCGAATGGGGGTAAGTTTCTTGGTGGTTTTCACATCATATTCATCTCTAAGCATCACCAAACCACCTTGAGGTAACAAATCTTCACCTAACTTTGTTATTTGAATTTTGCCATGATTCAATATTTTCTATTTTTAGGCAATTTTTAATATGTGAAGTTAAGTGTATTTATTTGAGCTTATTGATGCTATTGGTGATTGTTAGTAATAAATAAATCTTGTGGTTTGCATTTATTGTATTTATTTGGTGAATTCTTGCTAGTTTTATGCTTAATTTGGTTTGGTGACAAAGTTGCACATTAAGTGGCCAATGTAGCATTTTAATTAGTTTAATGGGAGTTTTTGATATTCATGTGAGTAATTTAGATTACCTAACGAATGAAAAGATGCTTGGTTGAATGATTTCTTGAATTCTTAGGTAATTCTAAAAGAAGAGGTGAATTGAAGATGGCCTTAATTGATAAAATTCATAAATGCACTTATAATCTTTGTGGTTCAATGGTTTTTAGTATTTCACGAATTCTCACGAAGGTCATTTATATTTTGTTTTGGTGTGTTTGCCTCCATTTTGAGATTACTTTTATACTTGAGGGGACTTGATCATTGATGGCAAAATGTATAAATGGAACTTACCTTACTCAACATGGTGGGCTTATTTTGTGAAATTAGCATCCCTTTGCTTTGGATACTAATGCATATATTTGATTAGTAAAGATTAGCTCATTTCATGTTTTTATCCCTTGAACATTGTATGGTTCCACATGCTTGATCATCTTTCCTTTTTCCTTGAATTGCATGTTTTCTTCTTGTTGATTGCAACCTTTTATTCTCAAGGAGTTGTTTTGTTTTGAATTTTTTTTTTCAGGGTGCAATAATTGAACTCTCAATTCTTTCCCAAATAAGGTTGAAAATTCATCACTTGGACATGGATTCGGATTGCGCAAGTTCAATTGAGCAGTATTTTACTCTTTATTTATTTTCCTTTTCTCACATTGAGGACAATGTGAAGTTTAAGTGTGGGGGATGAAAATACTGGACTTGCATTTACTTGCCTTGTGATGATATTTTGTGAATATAAATGCTTAGAAATGTTGGAATTGTGTTTGAATTATTTTCCATGTGGATAAATTGCTTGAATTTGGGTTTGTTCGCAGAGAGTTTTGTCCATTTATAAGGGAAAACTCCTTTAAAATTTTTCTCAAATCTTTTCTAATATTTCACTGTGGCTCAAAAATTCTTCAAATTTTTGCATTTTTATTCAAAAAGGGCCAAAGTATTCCAACCTTAAGTGTTTAATTCTTCCAATTGTTGAAACTTTATGTGTATTTTGGAAAGTTTAGTTCTCATTTAACTTGGAAATGGTTATTATGGAATTAGGATTTTTACATTTTAGAAAGTATATTCGGTAAAGTGAGAAAAATTATGCCTATGATTTTATATGTTTAATGAGATTTCTTCTCTTTACTTAATATTGCAAACTAAGTGATTGATATAGTCAATAAAGGTTATACTCCTCCTTTGATTATTTTTATATAATTTTCTATGAGGGAAAAATCTATTTATTTTCTCATAAAAAAAGGAAAAAAAAGGAGAAAAGAAAGTAAATAAAAATTGTTCTACTCCAATGATTCTCGAACTGAGTAACCGGGGGTTGGCATCTACGAATGTCGACATTCGCGTAAAAAGGTACTTGAATTAAGAGTATGCATAGCAACTTGAATAGGTGAAATATTGAGTAATCGGGGATCTTCACCTAAAAGTGTCAATTTTCGCGTAAAAAGGCATTCTCACTATTTAAGTAAAATTAGTATGAATAAATCCCTCTTAGTTGTAAAATTTTGAGAAAAAGATGATTATAGGAGGAGAAAAGTTATAAAACGACTATGTGATTTGCTTATTTGTGAAATTAGGTTAGGGTGAGAGATTAAATTTAACTTGTTAAAATTAAGGTATAATTGTCTTTCCTTTACCTGATATTATGAGTATTTAGTGTAAATTGAATAATTTTATAATGATTGTTTTCCAAGTCATGAGGAATTAAATTTGACAAAAGTGCATATATTGTTTCACCTCTTGAATCATTGTAATTGATTATGTGTGGATTGCTTGAGGACAAACAATGATTTAAGTGTGGAGGAGTTTGATAAGTAACTAATTTACGTAATAATTGAATGACATTTTATATTATTTTTAGTCACTTTGGTTATATTATTGGAAAAAATAAATCATTTTGGCTATAATTGGTGAAAAATGCTTTTAAGTGGTTAAATGAGGTTTTTATCACTTTTTACTTGAATTTTGTGTATTTTGACAGTTTTGACATATGTTCGTATTTTAGCTATAACTTGAGTTACAATAATTGGATTAAGATGATTCTTTAACCAATTTGAAAATAAGAGATAGATCTACAACTTTGGTGAAGACATCAAAATCCAGTTCGAAGGTGTTCCAGGTCAAAAGGCCGAATTACAGTAGCTAATTTCTATTGATCGAAACTGAAATAGGACAATGAGCAGTCAAGGGTATTTCAGTTATTTCTCTGCCTACACAGATCCAAATGAGGTGATTCTTAATCCATTGGAAAGCTAACTCAAAGGGCTACAAGTTTCATGTTTTGGTCCAGAGCTAAATCAGCTTTTATCATCAAGAAAAGTTCAATTTAAGTTGACGCAAAATCGGAGCAGAGTTGGAAATTGAACAAAAGTGCACCAAAATGTCACTGTAGCAATCCGGCAGGAACTTGGCCGGATTTGTGGCCGGATTTGTAGCCAGATTGTGGTCAGAAAAGGCTGCTCTTTACGCGAAAAACTCAATTTCACCTCAACTAAGTCACATGTAATGCTAGACATGTGAGAAACATTACCAGCTGTAAAAGGGAGGTGTAGGCCTCATTTTCTTGACTTCCTTTGTCTTGAAATAGCCAAAAACTTGCAAGATTGAAGGAGAATAGAGAAACATACGGGAGGAAAGCTTGGAGTACAGAAATGTAGCTCTTGCATTTTCTGAGTGTAGATTAGTTTAGTATAGAGTAAGTATAGTTCATCCATTCTTGTATATTGGCTAGATTAGGATGAAGATATAGATGAAGATGGAGGAGTTGAAGCTCAAGTGACATGGATTATCTCTTCTCCAACTCTTTATCTTTTGTATCAGATTCTTAAGTATAGTTAATATGCAAGTTCTGGATTTTGTGTTCATTATGTATCTTTAAAGTTTATACCTTGGGTTTGGTTGAACTTACTATGATTGTTAGTGTTTATTATTTGGCTATTTGATTGCTATGATTTGAGCAAATTATTTAGTATTTTAGCTCTTAATATCATGATTAATCTGGTACAATTGATTGTGATTATCTAAGGTGTTGTTTCTGCAATAAAAATTGAAATTTAACACTGGTTCAAGAAGTGCTAAACATAGAAAGTACACTTACGAGAGTAGAGGTGCATCTATGTGATTTTGGTGATTAATTTCATGTAATTTCACTGAAGAAATGAACTTGTAACTAATTTCATAACCATGAGAATAGGTATGGATTAGTTATGAATATAATTGATTCACTACGAAAGTAGGTTTCATATGCATAAGGAAATTACACCATAACTACCCTAGATAGTAGTATTAAATGGTTCAAATATAGCACTTGTACGAGTAATTAGGGATACCATAACCTAAGGAGCTGTCATTTGTTATTTTGCATAAGTTCAGTAGGTTTCATATCTTATAATTCATTGATAATCTAAATAATAGAGAAACTTTAGTAGTACCGGTAATTGTTCAATCTTTCTCATGAGATCGACCCGATATATGCCCTAAACTACTAGTTGACTCTCAGTGAGACCAAGAAAATTAAGCAAGCAAGCAAGTAGTGCAAATTAGTCAAATAGTATATTTGAAAGCAATTTTAACATGAACTTTCATTTAACTGCACAAGTAAGAAATAAACACGCATGGAAGGATACAGGAACTCTCGGAGCTATTTCCATATCTCGACCGATTCAAGCCATTTGGGGTTGACTCTCTGTCAACTTAAGTAGTACATGACCGTGGCGCTTCACTTACTTCCTCCATCCAACATAACACCCACTCGGATCCGGAACCAAACATTCATGTAGTGGCGGTACTATTCGACTATGCCAAACGAGATTTCAAAAGATCAACCTATATCATTTTCCAAGGTTCACCAAACTTCTCGACCAAACCCTTGTCGGCTCGAGTTACGAGGTTAGCCAATGGGTTGGGGCGTCCCCACAAGTATAATTGGTTGATGAGACAATGCTTCAATCGATTTAGAATTGTTCATAGCTCTGAGTCGGTATGAGAGGCACCTCCCACCCGAATAGGGTGTGGTAGCTGCTGCCGCTCAGAGAATCGATCATAGCACTGAGTCGGTATGAGAGGCACCTTCCACCCGAATATCGAGGCACCTCCCACCCGAATAGGGTGTGGTACATGCTACCGTTCAGAGAATCGATCATAGCACTGAGTCGGTATGAGAGGCACCTCCCACCCAAATAGGGTGTGGTACAAACTATCGCTCAGTGCTCACGAGTTAAAACATGTTCGAGTACAAGTGCAAATCATAAACATTCATGTAACAAGTATCATTTAATCAAGAGAGAAAGAGAGGACGAGGGCGGTAAAGTACATTCTCGCCTCAGCAAATTCACAAATTATATAGCACTTGTACCAAATATCATTTCAATCATAGTAACATTGAACATGCACTTGACACTCATCAAAAGTTAAGGGCAAGGCAATAACAAAAGCAAGAGGTTAAACAAGCTCCTCGGCGTCCATGAGACCACATGAGAAATGCAAAATCACTATTACCTAGGTACTCGACCAAGACTAATAAGAAAAATATCCTTTTGCTACCCACACTCGAAAGCCACATGTTCAAGTCGAAGTAAAAGAGACTTTATCTCTTAATCATTGAAATAATACACAAGGAGAACTCAAAAATCGCTTTCAAGTCAAGTCGTGGAAAGAAACCTCAATTCCAAAGAGGAAAGTACCATACTTAATTTTGGCATGAAAATCGAGAAAAGGGAAGATGGTTTTCATATCTCAAAACTTCTAATCCTATGTCCGAGTTTTAGAATATAAAGGAGCGTTCACAATTTTGAAACTTATGGAGTCAAACTCCGTTAAAACACTACTCATTTTCATAGTAAATGTTGAAGTTAAAGTTCCAAGTTTACAGTATGAAGCTAGTGAAATCCTTCAAGAAGTACTCTAGATAAAACGCTCCATTTTATGGTTCATTTTCATGAAAACCAAGGGCATAAGACTAGGGGTTGAAATTCATTTTCCAAGTATGAAATAATATGCAAATAACCAAGAAACTTATGCTTGTAACCTAGAAAATGTTTCCAATTGACTTTGGAGTTTTGTCATTTCCCAAGGAAAAATTCGGTTTTGACAACCTTCTTTTGAAAATCATAACTTGAATTCCATAACTCCAAAATTTGCAAATCGTATATCGTTGGAAAATAGACTTGATGATCTAAAATTCTCTAGAAGACACTTTTTCTAGATTCAAATCCGAAATTAGTCAAATCGTAGCTCCAAATCACTGTTCTAGTCAGAACAAAGCAAAACAGTCTTGCATTTTCAGTTAACTTTGAAAATTTGGTAAAATTCATAAAAATAGAATCAGCCCTTGAAATTTATACCACTGAAATAACTCCAAATCTAGTTTCAAACGCAACAAACGAACTCAATTTGAACCTTCCTACACCAAGACACAATAGTTTTAGGAAAGCTGATATTTAGAACCTGGTTCACGGAATTCAGCTTTGGAGCACTTGACACAGTTTGTAAATCAGGTCATCACTAAAGCTACACAAATAAAAATTTTGTATGGTTTGTGGCATTGAAAACTATATTCAAAATGCTAAAATTCACTAGAAGAAACTATCTTAAAATTCGTTTTGTAGGATGAGTGAAAATGAGCTACAAACTGCAGCTATGCTTGTTTCTCGGATTGAAACAGTGAGGAAAATCAGTCAACTTTGCCAGTTCACTATGGCTCATAGAAAATGAACTAGTAGGTGCATTTTATACCGTTGAAAAGCCCTTAGAGTCTAGTTTCTTATACCATAAACAACACTTGATTTTGACTCCTGGACAAAAAGTTATGACCTGTTAAGTACACGCTAGTTTGGTATCCTAATCAGAAATTTTCCAGGTTTGCTTCCTCACTTTAATCCAACTTTAACTCAACCAAATGAAATGCTTTTTGGGAGATAATTTACACACATAAACACCAACACATAACAAGCATTTTGGTATCAAAATAACCACAAAATTAGAAATTAAAATGAAGGAAATAACTAGCAAAATTTCGGACAACATTCTCCCTTTTATCTTCAACTTTTCTTTTCAACTTTCTCAACCAAAACCAAGTTACCATAAATCACCAAAACAACAACTAAACAAGGAATTCCTCAAGGCCACTACCTAAGAAGCCACCTCAAGACATCTACTTAGAATCAAGGTTCATTGAACCCATCAACAACCCAAGTTTAACTTAGTTAAAACTAACTAAACTAACCAAGGAAAAATGAGGGTTTTGGAGTGTTACATTTCTTCCAAGTGTAGGGTGCAGGACTACAAGGAAACAAGCTCTAAACCACCAAGCATCTTCCTCCTCCAAGTCTCCTTTCAAGCTTGAGTAATGATCCAAGAAGATGAGCAAGATTGGAGTGAGTTTTTGGAGCCAAAATGGAAGAAGATGAAGCTGAAATTTTGGTAAGAAATGAGAAGGGATGGCCAGCCAAGAGGGGAGGGAAAAGAAAGGGTTTGGTAGCTTTTTGTGTGATGTGAGTTGATGAGAAAGATGACATGACATAAAGGTATCTTTGGTGCAAAAGTCAACAAATGAATAGTGGGCCATTAGTGCTCCTAATTGAGTTTAATTCAACTCACTCACCTCTAATCTCTCAATTAACTTTTTTTAGCCTACTATTGATCACCCTTAATTCTCTAAGACCACTGCACTCTCTGTGATAGCCCCACCTCCCCCTAAGGCGAACCAAAGGGTTCGGCGGACCGCCTGCCTAGCTATCGCCAGGACTCACTCACTCATTACAGTCCTCAATTAAAATACAACCCTCACATCCCAAAACATAGGGTACAATCTCAATAATAAACGAAATAACATTTCCCAAGCTTAGAACGTATACTTACATACATTCAAATTTCAAATAGTGGTACAATTCCCCGAATGAGACAAAAGTTCTCAGCTCTCAAATCAAATACAATTACAATATCAATCTCAAATATTACATCAAATATTCATCAAGTGCATCGAATTCAAATTATACATGAGATATCCCTTCAAGCACTCTTCCTTTGTCTCGAGCCCTGTGGAAGGGAAATAAATATTTTTGGGGTGAGCTACAAGCTCAGCGAGTGACTAGTAAAAGCAGTAATCAAATAAGTTTCACAATAGTTCATTTCGATGATGTCATGGATCAGTGATCAAATGTACGTATATTGCTCTTGTGAGCCAGTGAAGTCATTGTACTTAGAACTCCAACGCTCAAACAGATCCAGTCAGTCAAACAGTACAAACGAGCCATTTGCCCAAAATAATCAGGGGTGGAGACGTTGGTTCTAGGCACACGAATTTCAAGTACTCATTTGAGCCAAAATATGTCATGGTCCACATGCAAGCACAAGCACTCATGATATGCAAGCGAGTAAACAGTGCAAAAATAGCTCATAAGTAACTTTGGAAATAGTTTGAGAATCACTTACCAACCACAGCTCATGATTCATTCATCATAGATCATTGCCTTGATCAAGTCCACGCCCTAGATTACAAATATCATGTCAAGCAAAGGAAATTCTAAAAGCATCAAGTTCCTATCACCTTTTGGCATTTTAATCACAATTGAAGCTACACTTATCCGATTGAAACAAATCTTATGGCGTTACGAAGCTAAGACATAGGCCTACATTTTTATGAAGACCTCCAAAGCCAAATCATACATTTTCATGGACAAAATTGAAATCTCAGAGAAAACGGAAAACTGTTCGCGAAACAGGACTTATGGGCAGCCAAGGGTATTTCAATCATTTCACATGCTACAGTAATCCAATCGATCTGAAATTTTGCCGGTAGATAGTTAACTCATATATCTACAACTTTCCAGAAGACACCATTGTAAGATTCAGAACACAATTCAGTCAAATTCGAGCCTCAAGTGGCTGCTTTATCTAGTAAAAGACAGAACAGGTATGTAATTTCAGTCAACTTTGGAAAATCACCATAAATTTTCACGGTTTATAGTTCTATGAATCTAGTTTCAAACACAGCAAACGGAACTCGATTCCGAAATTTCTACATCAAATTATAGCAGATTTCCTGAGACTGCACAGAAGTTCCTACGAAAATTTTGACAGCACCTCCCTTTGTTTTTCTTTACTTATCCATCCAAACCTCAACACCAATCACTTCTCAATTCCACTACAATGGCACCCACAAATCACAAGCTATCAAACACCTTTAATTAGGGCTACAATACCCTTCAATTAGAACCAAGTATAGCTCAACATAAAAACCCTAAAGCTGGAATTTAGACACCTAAGCTGGAAATTTCTTGTAGGTGAATGAAACTAACACATATAAGCTCAATATTACACAGAACAAAACTAACAATCCATGGTAAATACTTAAACATCAAATAAGGGCAGAAAAATCCCCAAAAATCTGAAATTTCTCATAACACCACTTCCTTCATGAAATTTTTCCATAAAACTACACAACTCACAACTCTAAACCACCACTTAACAATTAATTAGAGTAAAGAGGAAGTTCTTGGTAAAATACCTTAAAACCCCAAGAAGAGTGATAGCTTAGTACTTCCCTTTTCAAAACAACTCCACGAAACCCCTCAAGCTTCCTTAAAGATCCACTTTTATGGACTAATTTACAAAACTAATGGTTGAAACTCAAGATTGAAACATGGAATTGAAGTGCAAGATGAAGCTCTCTTTCTCTCTTTCATGAAGTTCAGCCAAGCAAGGTGAAGAAATGAAGATATTTTAGTCAAAAAGCAAGATAAGAATGAAAGAAAACAACCGGTCAAAGTTGGCTGCCGGACTGCCACGTCACAATCCGGTAGGAATCTGGCCGGATTTCCGGCCGGATTGCTGGCCGGATTCAAGGCAGAAACTAAACAAATTTTTTTCAAACGAGCCAACCAATTTGGCCAAGTATCCGGCCAGAAACTGGCTGGATATGCGGCCGGATTCAACAGAAAGCATTGTTCACCGAAATTTTTTCCTTTTCTTCTTTTTTCGGGCGTCACAAACTCCTCTCCTTAAAAGAATGTCATTCTCGACATTCCAACTCGTACTAATCAGATCAAAACAATCCTCGAAAGCAGTCAAGTACTAAGAATCACTCCAATCACACTTATCACTTAGTAACAGGCCAACAGATAGCTAAACAGGTAACCAAATAGGACATGCAAAAGGTCTCGGTTCAAACAACTGGCCCTGAGTTGGAAATAAAGACTCAGATATTCGAAAAATTCAGAACATGGCTTAGCCTCAAGTCAAAAATTTCTCAAGTCGGAAATTTTACCCCTGGTGGTGCTTGAAAACACAACAAATTAGCACAACAGCTAAATTTCACCAGAGAGTCTCAGTTCAAGAAATTGTCCCTGGTGGTGCTTGAAAATACAACAAGTTAGCACAACAGCTATGCTTCACTAGAGAGGCTTAGTTCAAGAATTTCATCCCTGGCGGTGCTGGACAACACAACAGGCATGTCTCGCCAGAAGAATAACGGTGCTTGAAAACACAATAGGCAATGCCCCACCAGAGAGGCTCAGTTCAAAAATTTCATCCCTGGTGGTGCTTGAAAACGCAACAGGCATGCCTCACTAGAAGAATGGTGGTGCTTGAAAACACAACAGACAATGCCTCACCAGAGAGGTTCAGTTCAACCGCTACCGAGGAGTAGTAGCCGGTCTACAACCACACGAGTATGAATAAGTTCAAAAGCAAGGTCCAACATATAAGTTCAAAAGCAGAGCCAAATACTTCAGGTTCATGGTGCACGAGTACGAATAAGAACTCACTCGGCTAGCCTATGCCCCGCAATTCACATTCTCAAGTAGTCACAAACTTCAAGTCCACATATAGGTCATATACGAATCAAGCTACTTGCTCATGCGTAAATGAGAGACCATGTATTTAGTCAAATTTGGTCAGGTCCATTAAGTGTACGTAAGAGCACACTCGCCTAAACAAGTTCAAGTCTCAAGTGAGCTTAGCCTAATCAGTCTCAGGCAGTTCAAGTATTTCACATTCCAACACTTACAAATCGGGTGGTGCAAACTTTAATCAAACAATAAGACGAGAAGAAGGATACAAAAACCAGAAGGTTTCTCAATAATTCCGGCCACCACCACAATCTATCAAAACCCTAGCCAAAATCTTATTGGATAAATCCAAGATAGCATTCATCATTTCAATGTCCTCATTCGGTTAAGTCTCGAGTACAATACGAAATCCTCTGTGCTATTACAACTCATCTCAAACTCATTTATGATTCCTATTCACATCATCATACACTAAACCATATTCCTTCCAAATTCACAAGCATTTCCTCAGGAAAAGTATCGAGTACTCAAGTACAGGAATCCAAAACTAAGAAACTTTACGACTCAGGTCGTACGCTCGTACCAGAATCGGTTGATGTACTCTTGGAAGCAACCAAGTCATATCTTACGCTTATCACTTTCAAACCAATCCCACAGTCCGACATCCTAAACTTTAGCCCAAGATACACTACAGAGATCTGAAACCTAAGCTCTGATACCAACTGTGACAGTCCCACCTCCCCCTAAGGCGAACCAAAGGGTTCGGCGGACTGCTTGCCCAACTCTCGGTAGGACTCACTCACTCACTACAGTCCTCAATTAAAATACAACCCTCACAACCCAAAATATAGGGTACAATCTCAATAATAAACGAAATAACATTTCCCAATCTTAGAACGTATACTTACATACATTCAAATCTCAAATAGTGGTACAATTCCCTGAATGAGACAAAAGTCCTCAGTTCTCAAATCAAATACAATTACAATATCAGTCTCAAATATTACATCAAATATTCATCAAGTGCATCGAATTCAAATTATACATGAGATATCCCTTCAGACACTCTTCTTTTGTCTCGAGCCCTGTGGAAGGAAAATAAATATTTTTGGGGTGAGCTACAAGCTCAGTGAGTGACCAGTAAAAGCAGTAATCAAATAAGTTTCACAGTAGTTCATTTCAATGATGTCATGGATCAGTGATCAAATGTACGTATATTGCTCTTGTGAGCTAGTGAAGTCATTGTACTTAGAACTCCAACGCTCAAACGGATCCAGTCAGTCAAACAGTACAAGGGAGCCATTTGCTCCAAATAATCAGGGGTGGAGACGTTGGTTCTAGGCACACGAATTCCAGTACTCATTTGAGCCAAAATATGTCATGGTCCACATGCAAGCACTCATGATATGCAAGCGAGTAAACAGTGCAGAAATAGTTCATAAGTAACTTTGGAAATAGTTTGGGAATCACTTACCAACCACAGCTCATGATCCATCCATCATAGATCATTGCTTTGATCAAGTCACCCCCTAGATTCGGAATATCATGTCAAGCAAAGTAAATTCTAAAAGCATCAAGTTCCTATCACCTTTTGGCATTTTAATCACAATTGAAGCTACACTTATCCGATTGAAACAAATATTACGGCGTTACGAAGTTAAGACATAGGCCTACATTTTTTATGAAGACCTCCAAAGCCAAATCATACATTTTCATGGACAAAATTGAAATCTCAGAGAAAAAGGAAAATTGTTCGCGAAACAGGGCTTATGGGTAGCCAAGGGTATTTGAATCATTTCACATGCTACACTAATCCAATCGATCTGAAATTTTGCCGGTATATAGTTAACTCATATATCTACAACTTTCCAGAAGACACCATTGTAAGATTCAGAACACAATTCAGTCAAATTCGAGCCTCAAGTGGCTGCTTTATCTAGTAAAAGACAGAACAGGTATGTAATTTCAGTCAACTTTGGAAAATCACCATAAATTTTCACGGTTTATAGTTCTATGAATCTAGTTTCAAACACAGCAAACGGAACTCGATTCCGAAATTTCTACATCAAATTATAGCAGATTTCCTGAGACTGCACAGAAGTTCCTACGAAAATTTTGACAGCACCTCCCTTTGTTTTTCTTTACTTATCCATCCAAACCTCAACACCAATCACTTCTCAATTCCACTACAATGGCACCCACAAATCACAAGCTATCAAACACCTTTAATTAGGGCTACAATACCCTTCAATTAGAACCAAGTATAGCTCAACATAAAAACCCTAAAGCTGGAATTTAGACACCTAAGCTGGAAATTTCTTGTAGGTGAATGAAACTAACACATATAAGCTCAATATTACACAGAACAAAACTAACAATCCATGGTAAATACTTAAACATCAAATAAGGGCAGAAAAATCCCCAAAAATCTGAAATTTCTCATAACACCACTTCCTTCATGAAATTTTTCCATAAAACTACACAACTCACAACTCTAAACCACCACTTAACAATTAATTAGAGTAAAGAGGAAGTTCTTGGTAAAATACCTTAAAACCCCAAGAAGAGTGATAGCTTAGTACTTCCCTTTTCAAAACAACTCCACGAAACCCCTCAAGCTTCCTTAAAGATCCACTTTTATGGACTAATTTACAAAACTAATGGTTGAAACTCAAGATTGAAACATGGAATTGAAGTGCAAGATGAAGCTCTCTTTCTCTCTCTCATGAAGCTCGGCCAAGCAAGGTGAAGAAATGAAGATATTTTAGCCAAAAACCAAGATAAGAGTGAAAGAAAACAGCCGGTCAAAGTTGGCTGCCGGACTGCCACGTCACAATCCGGCAGGAATCTGGCCGGATTCAAGGCAGAAGTTAAACAAATTTTTTTCAAACAAAACAACCAATCCGGCCAAGTATCCGGCCGAAAACTGGCCGGATATGCGGCCGGATTCAACAGAAAGCATTGTTCACAGAAATTTTTTCCTTTTCTTCTTTTTTCGGGCGTCACACTCTTGGACCGAATTTTGCCTAGAAAAACGTGATTTCACTATTTCTCACTAAACGAGCAACAGAAAAATTAACTTTAAAAACAAATGTGTTAAAATATAAATTGAGGTAATGTACAATGTAATTGTAATTAAAATGGATGAAATAAATTAATTGGAGCAAATGAATAAATAAATAATTAAAAAAGTCAGTAAAATAAATAAAAGTAAGTAAAATAAAAATTCGGGTCCTCACACATAAACTTTAAAAAAACTATGAAATTGCCTAAAAATTGTGCTTAACTATTATATATTCTCACAATTGCTTATAAAAGTTTGTCCAATTTTAGAAAAATTTCTTTTTTTTAATATATCATACCCTGAGAATTTGGTATATTTTTTAAACTACTTATAATTTCATAAATAACAAAAAAATCTAATTCCAGTTGTGTTATTAGATGACGTTTGTCTTCAAACAACTATGTCTTCAGTAAAAGATAAAAATTAATAAAATTAAATAAAAATACCCAAATGAGATCCAAAAGATATTACCAAACACACATATCATTACGACTCTTCTCTTTCCCCTCTCTGCCATTTCTCTTACCTTGTAATTGCATTCTTTTTGCTACTCTCCCTTTCTTTTCACTGCACTTCCCTCATCTCCAGTCTCACCTCTTATACCACAAGAATGACTTGTACACTTGCAGTGAATGAGGGATTTAATACAAAATTTAGAGTGTGGGATTGGACCTCATCATTGACGCCTTTTGTTCATTGCTTGCTTTTACTCTTTTACTTTTCTTGAACTTGTGTAGTTTCATTTTCAAATTTTAATTTTTTAAGCTTTTGGTACTAATGGATATTTAATTGAACTACGACGCTTTCATGCTTGATATCTCTATAGCTTTAGTAGAATGTAGATCAATGGTTCTTGAATATCATGCTCGTGAACCATCAATCACTTTATAGGTGAGTACTACTTTCTATATCTCTTTTTTTTTTTTTATACATTGGGGACAATGTGTGTTTTAAATGTGGGGGGAAGGGGAGGGAGAAATTGAGATTATATATGTTTTGTGGTGATTCATTTTTGTAGGAATTGTTTGGACTTGAAAATATTTCCTATGCTTTGAATTGTTTCAAAATTGGGTTTACTAGCAAGGAGTTTCGTCTAATTGTAAGGGAAATTCTGCCGAAATTTTTCAAAAACTTGTCCAAAATTGTATAATTGCCCAAAAGTTGTAAATTTTTTCAATTTGGTACAAAGGCAATAAGTTCCAAAGCCATTAGAATTCAAATTCTGCTATTTGTTGAATTAAGTACATGTGCCTTGAAAAATTCATTCCTCAATTAACTTGAAAATAGTTATTATGTAATTAGGAGTGTTTGCTTATTAGAAAAGTATATCTTGTAAAGTGGAGGAAATTATGCCTAAAATATTCACATATTTATTTAAATTTCCTGTCTTTACTTGATTTTACAAAGTCTAGTGATAAACTTGGTCAATAAATGCAATACTTTGTCTACGATTAATTCTCTATGAATTTACAAAGATTGAATATGTCTTTGAATTAAGAGAGCAAAAAGAAAAGAGAAAAAAAGAAAGAAAGAGAGAAAAAGAAGAAAAGAAAAAAGTGACTAAAGGTTATAGTTCTACTCCAATAATTTACGTGTTTAGTAATCGGGAGTTTTCATCTAAAAATATCGACTTTCACGTAAAATAGTACTTGAATTAAGAGTAGATGAAGCAACTAGAGTATGTGATGCATCAAGTAATTGGGAATTTTCATTTAAAAATGTCGATTTTCGTATTAAAAGTCAATTTCACAAATTCAATGATTATTTAATAGATCCCTCTTTAGTGAAAAATTGAGCCCAACAAAAAGATGATCATAGGTTAAGAAGCATTTCATTGACCTTGTGAGTTACTTGTTTGTGAACTTATGTGAGGATGAGAAATTGAGATGATATATTCAAATTATGGTATAATATTCTCTCCTTTGCTTATAAGTGCTTGGGATGCAATAAAAAATTGCATAATGGTTGTTTATTTGGTTTTGAAGAATTGAAATTGAAATGCACACATATGTTATTTTAAACCTTTGGATCATTACTTTGGATTGCAGTTCTTATTGCTTAAGAATAAGCAATGATTTAAGTGTGGGGGAGTTTGATAAGTGTTTATTTTATGTATTTTTGTGTGATTCAATATGTATGTTTTAGTGTGTTTCTAGTTAATTTAGAATTAAATGTTTAGATTTCTAATCAAAAGTTGCATATGAGAAAATTGAATTTTTATGGCGCAAAGTGGTGAAAACATCATCTTTTTGTAGGTTTTGACGTTTCAATTATCAAATGGAGTTAAACACGGAGTATTTATATGATTCTTGACTATTTAAAGTTGATTTCAAGTGGATATAAGTGGAAATGATGATACAGTGAAAAATCAAGGAGGGAAAAGATTGGAGGAAATGACACATTTTGATACCTTGGTTATAACTTTAGTTATAGAGATTGGATTGAGATGATTTTAATTGATTTTAAAGCTAAGACTATTCTGTACAATTCATAATCGAAGACCATTCTGTACAATTTTTATGAAGATATCAAAATCTAGTCGTGTATTAGATTGCCCTACCTATTCTATTAATTTTTAACCAAATAAATTGCCCTTAATTGTTATTTAATTAATTTTCAAGCAAATAATATCTAGAAGGAAAAATAATATCTAATTCGATAAAAACAATGGCTATTTGAACAATTGTTGAATGAAGATTAAGAAACTTCTGCAAATTGAAAAAAATAAAAGAACCTCTCTGCAAATTGAACAAGTATGGGGATTTTATAGTAGCAATTTTCATAAAATCTTGAGTCTAAGTAACAATAATAGGAAAAACTTTTACTCAAACTAAGAAGATAACTTGACTGCTTGCTAATTGTGAAACTAAACATGAATGTGATACAAAAACAGAAAAAAAAAATTGAGTAGAAAGAAAGGGAAAAACTTTGTATAACATAAAATCAAGCAAAACCGCAGCGGAAAATTACAAGGGGATAAAGCAAAATTGCTTGACTATTATGGACACGGGGTTTGCCAAAAGATCAACTTTTTCATCATCTTATCTTAAGTTTAAAAAAGACCAGAGTTTTATTTAAAAAAATAAAATAAAAGCAAACAGTTATCCAGCATGCTAAATGGTCCCAGATGATCTTTATAAGGACAATTTATCTTCAAATGTACACCCTCCTTCTGCTGCGCTTGATCCCCTTCCGAGTTCTTCCACCACCACCGTAAGGCAGAATGAGGCTGGTAACACACAGATACGCTTCCATCGGTGAACCAGGAAGCTTGGCAGTGACAACTGTGCTCCTTTCTTCAGTGTCATCTGGTTTGGCAGTCTGCGTCTGCAATACCCATTGCTCCTTTCCCTCTGTCGAATACCAACCAATAGGCATCACAAGTCTAGCATTAATCGACTTATACACATCTGGTAGTTTAATACATGACTTAGTCCAAGAATTTTGTATTCTGTAATCTTTCATTAGCCACATCTGAACCGTAGCAGCATAAAAAAGTTCAGAAAACATACAAAGGCAGCCATTCAAGAGCCCCAAATTCCATGGACAATGTTTTTCTAAAGATTCAGGCCGTGAAACAAGTTTTAATTCTTCAGTTCCAAAATCAATTACCCCAATACGACTCCCATACACAATCTAGTGGAAAGCCCCATTAGAAAAAACCCCTATACGTCCTTTTCTATGGTACTCAAAGCGAAACTGAAAACCTTCCAGCTTTTTCCAAGAATTGGATTTCAGTCTATAAAACTTGACTTCGAACAAGGCTAGGTTATTCGGAACAGCGAGCTTCGGATGATGAGCTATCCTCACCACCTTGTAGTCATCCGCGGTGTTATCATACCCAAAACCATATTCCAAGTTTAAGCTAATGCGATACCGTCCAACAGGACGTTGGATGGGAGATTTAGGTAATCGAAAGCATTTCCTAATCCATGGGTTCCACAAAAAAAAAAAAAAACACTAGTTTTTTTATGCACTACGCAAGGCAGGCCATTGCACGAGCCTATTGATCATGTTCTGGAGAGGACATTTTAGCTTTCCAAGAGTACTATTGAATTCTCTGCTGAATCAAAACTGGCAGAATAAATCTTGGTAGTGATTGTGTACCCTCTATAAAAACAGGCCTCGAAAACGTGCCTGTAAGCTTTCGAGTCCATATTTTGATAGCTTCAGATGCATTTCTACCAATTCACGCCTGTCAATTACAGCACGCCATGATTTTGATACGCATTTAAATCGCATAAGAGAACATGGTGGTAACCTTGCAAAAACGTGAAGCAGTAAATCTTCTGAAAAGCTTGAGATTTGATTGCGGTTTCTAGCAGAATATTGAAATCGATTAATCACAAGGATGTAGCAATACCTAACAGTACAGACAGCTTAGTGATTATAAGATTCTTGTACGGCATTAATATTTTACTTCTTTTCCCTCTTATTCGTCATGCAAAGCCTTCATGAAACCAATTCTATACTGTTTTAATCTCCCTGAATGAATCCTGATTACGAACTACTTCTTTCCTAGGCATAATTCTAATGACACTACACAATGAAACATCTGAATAAAATAATAGGATTGCAGTATGATTTACACAATGTACTATTGTTTGAACATAAACAATTTTTATAGGGTCATTTTACCTCCTTAACCTTTGTGCTATTATCAAGGGTTAATCTCAAAATCTCCCCTTAAGGTTTAATGAAAGTTGTAGGTTGCCCTCTAACGTTCATTTTTTCCTCACTTTATCCCCTATTTCAATCTGGATAATTTAGTTGACCATTAAAGTATGTGAGTAGACAAAAATGCTTTCAGAATGGTTTATAAATAAAAAACATTAAAAAATAACAAAAAAGAAAGATCACCACCTCTTTCTTCCGCCATCATCACCATCCTACCACCTTCTCCTTCATTCCCTCTCCCCTCCTTCGTCCTCTCCCTCTCCTTCGACCTTCCTCCTCCATCCACCGTCATCTCCCCTTCCCTTCCTTACCCACCACACACCCTGCTCCCCCTCCTTCTCGCAACTAGATCTACTCGCAATGGCTGACCACTTTGGGTGACACGAGCAGGAGTGGGGTTGGGGGATAAGGAGGGGAGGAGGAGGTAGCGTGGGGAATAGGAGGAGGAAACGGAGGAATAGTAAATAATTTTAAAAATACCCCAAAAAAGTCTAAATTCTAAAACAGTCTAAAATACAATTGTATAATATAGATTTTAAAATACAATACTACAATAAAATGTTTTTTTGAAAGTGCCTTAAAAGAATATTTAATCCATATGGGACTCTAGTTTTCGGAATCCTCCTCCATCCGTCAACATCCTGATGGATGATGTCTAACAATCTCAAATCCGACAAATGGTGGCTGGATATCATAAATGAGAGGCATGACAATGGACAGCAAGTTAAGGAAATTAAATCTTGATTAATTTTACAAAACACAGAGCGCATAGGAAGGAATGGACCCAAAATTCTATGGAAGGATATAATTCTTTTTTTTTTTTTGGCTACAACGATAACATTCTTATGACCCAATCTATTCTATTGTACAGGAAGGAAGAGTCTAAAGAGATTATATAAGAGACTAGGAGGTATATAAAACCAACTAAATCAAAGGAGTGCTCTGACACCTTTTTAAAATTTTTTTCACTACAGATAGAGTTCGAATCCCTGACCTACAACTCAAAAAGGGATTTAATCCATTTTTCGTGGCCACTGAGCGTTGGAAGGATATAATTCGGTGTGGACTGGTCCCATTTATTTTGTTGAAGGACAAGAATGGTCACATTCGGGGTGTACGATGATGTTAGTGTCAATCAACGTCATCTACCATGAAGAAAATGTGCATAGATTGTGGTACTCAATATCTTTACTCAAATATTATGCACCCCGAAGGACGAAAGAACATCGATGTAGACAATGGTTAGGTGATGAAAATTGGATGTGCATTTGAAAATGAGCCCGCAAAAG
This sequence comes from Coffea eugenioides, assembly GCF_003713205.1. Taxonomy (NCBI): domain Eukaryota; kingdom Viridiplantae; phylum Streptophyta; class Magnoliopsida; order Gentianales; family Rubiaceae; genus Coffea; species Coffea eugenioides. The sequence goes on from NC_040039.1 coordinate 3,544,865, forward strand.
GTGTTAGAATATTATTATGGTCCGTTTCATCACCCCATGATAAGATACCATGAATACTTAATTGTTTCTCTCATCAGCTATATGACAAATTATTATGTAGGACAAGTTACCACACGGATAAGATATTATGAATACTTAATTGTTTCTCTCATCAATTAAATGACAAATTATTTGTAGGAGAAGTTACTACACATAATATGCATTGATAGATAAGTATAGAGTTTGATAAACATAACAACTGAAAGGGTATGATTATTTGTAGGTGACGGGTTTTTACTACAAGTGCAAGTTTAAATCTGATTTTATACCCGTTGTCTGCAAGTATACAGGTCAATCAAATAATATAGGGCATGTATTGGGTCGATCCCACGAGGAGCAATGTCTACAAATACTAGGTCCTTATTTTCTCTATTATTTAGACTTATAATGAATTTGAGCAGAGAAATAATATTGCTACTGTCTACAATTCTGAGTTAACAAATGAAAGATACAAACGGAGATTTTTCACTAAAAACTTAAATCTAGAGATATAGATTCCACTTATGGCACAAAAGATCTGATTTGATGAACTTAACACTTTTTTTTTTTTTTTTTAACTCAAACGGAAATTTTATTCAAAACCCAGAACAAACTACAAAGCATCCCCAATGCTGCCTATACTCTAACATGTGGGATATTAAGAGTATCAAATCTTAAGAGTGTTTTTATCCTACGTGGAATAGCATCCTCGCTTAAGTACATCATGTCGTGCCCCACCTGCAATGAGGCTAAAGCGTCCGCCACCATATTGGCCTCTCGAAAAACGTGAGTGACTGTCGCCCCCAATTCCATCAATAAGTGACGTATCCTCCTCAACACATTGCAAAGCGGCCAGCGCGCTACAACACCCGAGTTGACCATTTGGACGAGAGCCAACGAATCGCTCTCTGCCCGGACCCGAGTTAAACGCATTTCTTGACAATGAAGCAACCCTGTTAGTACGGCCAGAGCCTCTGCATGAACCACGCTAGCCTCCCCAAACTCCTTGTAAAATGCAAAGATCATCTTACCCTCGCTCGAGCGGACCACCCCTCCACCAAAAGCCCCGGCGGCTGTCACACAGGCATCAGTATTCAGTTTAAGGACTGGCGATGGAGGTTTGATCCATGCCACCAGTGCTGGTCTGTGCACCGACCCTGTTCCCCTCAACCCTCCAGCCCAGATACAATCCCTGTCACCACTAAACGCCCGTCCCAGTTTCTGGGCTTTCCCCAGGAGTTCAATGAAATGGCCCACCTGCCATATAATACTCTCCGCGGCCATCGGCGAACCCTCAAATCTTGCCTGATTCCTAGCTCTCCACAAGAACCATAATGCTGCTATCGGCACCAGAACCCGTATATGGTTCTCACTCACCTTTCGATGGGACAGGAACCAAGACATTAAAAGAGAAGACACCCCCTGGACTCCCCGCCGTAAAATCCCGAACTGCCTGCCAAAATGTCCCCAAACCACAGCGGCCACGGGGCCACCCACAAAAAGATGCTCCGCAGTTTCCCGAGCCCCTGAGCAGCACGGACATCTAGATCCCAAGAAGACTCCCTTCCGCTGCAACTGTACATCTACTGGGATCCATTTCCTCAATAATCGCCATACAAAGAAAGACATCTTCTTCGGGAGTGCCGAACTCCAAATGTACTTACTCACTAGAGAGGTATTCCCCTTCCGACGAAGGTCCTCCACGGCCGACACAATTGTGAATTCCCCGGAGACAGACCCCTCCCAGACCATTTGATCCTGCAAATCTGGAAAGATTTGCTGCTGGAGGACCAGAGAAACATATGCCTCAGGCAGCCACTGGCGGAGCCGGGCGACATCCCATCCTCTGTGCAGGTAAAGTTCGCCCACTAACACGCACGGCTTGTTGGTGACATCCAAAAGCGACGCCAAAGGCTCCTCAGTGCACCATCGGTCATGCCAGAAATCCACCAGCCCTTCACCCAAACACCAACGAATCCTTCCCTCCGCAAATTCGCGAATCCCCTCCAACCGACGCCACAGCGCCGGGGGCCGAACAACCCGAACCAGAGCCGGGTGCGACCCTTTAATGTATTTGTAGTGCATAAATTCCGCCCAAGCCGTGTCCTTTTTCCGCAACTTCCACCATAGCTTGCAAGAGAATGCTTTCACCACATCATCTAATGACCGACACCCCAGCCCCCCTTCTGCGACTGGGAAACATACCTTCTCCCAGGCAGCCCAATGTATCCTCTTCTCAGACGAGGAGTGGTCCCACAGAAAAGCATTACAGATTCTTCCCCAAGCCACAATTATGGCTTTCGGCGGCTGCAGCACTTGAAGTAGGTGTATCGGAATTGAACTAAGCACATGACGAATCAGGGTAATTTTGCCCCCCATAGAAAGAAGTTTGGAGCTCCAGTGAAATAACTGCTGCCTTATTTTTGCCAATATCCCCTCAAAGGCCACACAACTGATTCGACCCTTCACCAGTGGCACCCCCAGATATCGGATAGGCAAACCAATTTCCCGATAGCCAAGAGTTGCGCGCACAAGTTCCTTCTGTGCCAGTGACATCCTAGAAGAGGGGGTGAAAGAGCTCTTTCCCACATTAACTTTCTGCCCTGACCACGTCTGGTAATGCTCCAGGAACTGCCGAATTGCGGTCAGAGCATCCGACGAGCATCGCGTGAAAATTAGGATATCATCTGCAAAAGCTAAATACGGTACGCGCGAGCCAGCCGATACATAGAATCTGCTCTCTTTCTCCAGGAACAAGTTGTGAATCCCCCGCCCTAAAAATTCCGCCACAAATAGAAATAACGCCGGAGAGAGTGAGTCCCCTTGCCGAACTCCCCGGGAAGATTTAAAATACCCAGACGGCTCACCATTGATCAACACCGAAAACCATGCGTTGGAGAAGGTCCTATAGCACAAATCAACCACCTGTTCGCTCAGGCCGAATTGCCGAAGCATGAAGAGCAAGAAAGGCCACTCCACTCTATCATATGCCTTTTCCATATCCAACTTAAAAATGAGGTTCGGCTCCTTCAAACGTCTGTCCAAGTCTAGTGCTAGCTCCTGGGCTAACAAAATATTATCCGAAATACCTCGCCCTGGTACAAACCCCGTCTGCCATGGGGAAATGAGAGCTGGAAGCACCTTGCCAATCCTGGCTGCCAAAAGTTTCGAAATAATTTTGGAGCTCACGTTACATAAACTAATAGGCCTGAAATCTCGCCAGTGACATGCTCCCTCCACCTTAGGGATCAGGACCAAGAGTGAGCTCGACCAACCCCTTGGCTGACTGGCTCCTTTGAAGAAATCTTGGATTGCAGCTACCAGGTCCTCCTGTATAATCCCCCAGCAAGAGCGATAGAAACCCACCCCAAATCCGTCCGGCCCCGGGGCGCTATTCACCTCCATCGAAAAAACAATCTGCCGAATTTCCTCGGCAGACGGAACTGCCGTAATTGCTGCATTATGCTCGCTGGCTGCCTGGGGCAACTCAAATGGTAGTGCTGGGAAGTTTCCCCTAAAAGCCGCCTCCGAGGTAAACAACGTACTGAAGAAATCCGTAGCTGACTCCTTGATTTGCTGGCCCGTGTCGCACCAACACCCCTCCGCACCCCTGATCCTCGCGATGAAGTTAGAGCTCCTTCGTTGACGGACCACGGAGTGGAAATAAGACGTGTTCGCATCCCCTTCCCGAAGCCACTTGACTGCCGACTTTTGCCTCCAAAACTCACACTCGGTGGCCAGCTCTCTGGTGTAGGTCGCTCTGGCCTCGTTTAGGCGGGATCTGGAAATGTCGTCTCGATCCCTATCATAATCCTCTTCCCTCTGTCTGTATATAGCCTCTGCAGCCTTGACACGAGAAGGAATGTCACCAAATGTCTCGCGGCTCCATTCTCGCAATCTTTTCTTCACCAGGCCCAGCTTTTTGAAGAAACGAGGCATACCCACCCCCGACACCTCCATCTCCCATATTGCACTAACCACTGCGAAGAAACCAGGATAGCGGGCCCAAACATTGAGAAAGCGGAATGAAAACGGGGAAGCCGTCCCCAATCCGCACTTAACCAGCAATGGGGAATGGTCAGAGCGGCCCCGTGCTAGATGTGAAACTTTGGACACCGGGTAGGACGCCAGCCATCTGTCATTAGTCAAAGCACGATCTAGCCTTTGCCACAACGAGCCATTTGTCCATGTGAATTGTGATCCGTCAAAGTCCATTGCCGACAAACCACACCGAAACATCGAGTCGTTGAATTCCTCCATGTTTCGAAGATTGGGGGGGGATCCCCCAATCCTCTCATCGGGCGTGGAGATTACGTTAAAATCCCCTATCACCATCCATGGATGGTCCTGCGTCTCACCAATTCTCTCCAGCGCCTCCCAAAGTGGGCGTCTCGCTGATAAGAGTTTATTTTACGTATTTTTAAGTGCATTTTATTAGTTAATTTTGAGTTGATTATTTAGTTTTATAAATAAAATAAAGAGGTTTTTGGTAAAATTATATATTTTTGGTAAAAGTGGATAATATTGCATTTCTATTGATTTTAATGGTAAAAACTTCATTTTTATGCAGGAATGATGATTCAATCACCAAAGGATGTCAAATGAGGTAAAAAATAGAGATTTGGTGATGAATTCAAGTGGCAACAAGAAGAATGAAGTGAAAAACGTTCAAGTGAGGAAATGCAATACAAGTCAGTTTTGACACTCTTCAGTATTTTGACCATATCTGGAGCTACACTTATCGGATTGAGGTGATCTTTATACCATTTTAAAGCTAAGAAAGAGACCTACAATTCGTATGAAGACATCGAAATCCATTTCTGCCATCTTCATGGGCAAAACGTTGGAATACAGAAGCTGCATTCTGTGGTCGGAAGTTAAAACAGAGGTTTGAACAGGTGACAGTATTTCGATCATATCTCAGGCTACAATGCTCCGATTTGGATGATTCTTGAAGCATTGGAAAGCTAACTCAAAGGGCTACAACTTTTGTGTTTTGCACAAAAGCTAGTTTGGCCTTTATCATGGAGAAAATCGCAGTTGAAATAAGGCCAGAGTGAAAACGCGAGTAGAAAAAACGCGAGTTTATACCGCGTTTTGTGTAGGCGCGTTTTATAGCCGAAATTCTGCAATTTGACTCAGTCAATTCTCTTGTGTGCATACCACTTTCCAGCTATAAGATGCAAGGGAATTCGGTGCACATGCTTCTGCAATAAAAGAGAAGACCAAATGAGTGTGGACAAAAGGAAACATCATATCTTTGACTTCTTTTTACAAAATCTGAGTGGAGGAAATTATGAAGTGAGAGGAATGGAATTTCTACCACCTTTTATGCAGAAATACAGGGGAGAAGCCTGGATGACCAGACGTAGCTAGTTTTCCTTCTTGCAACAAGTTTTCTCTCTAGTTAAGAGTTCTTAGAGAAGCATTTAGAGTTTTCACTTGTAATCATATTGTGCAAGAACATAGCAGGAATTGGAGAGCTTCACCTTCAATTGGCTAAGCTTTCTTTTATCTTTCTTATACTTGTACTTTATGATGTTTTGCAGTAATAAACTTGTGAATTTGATTGTTAAATCATTCATGAGTAGCTAAACTCCTTCATCTAGGGAGTAGATGAAACTTATGGCTAAATAATACTAATTGAATGTGATTTACACTTGTTATATCTTGAGTTAACTTGTCTACTTGTGTAGCTGTGATTTCTTGTTATTGATTGATCACCAATAGCATGTTTATAGTGTTATTATTCAATGAGAATTGGTAATAACAATTGAAACACATGAGTAGTGCTTGAGTTGTATGTTCATGAAAATAGAGATACACTTAGGTGGATTATTGAGCATTTCATGAAATAAAACGGAGTAGTAGTAGTATTTCACCATGAAAATAGGGAAATCTATATTGCTCTAAGCCATTTCATCATGAAAATGAGACTTGGTAATCTTGGAAATAAATCTCTGGTTAAGCAAGAATAATAGCAAGAAGTAAATCCATTCATTTGTGTAGTTTATGCCATAAGTGGAATCTACATCCCTAGAATCTTCATTAAGTGAAATTTCTCTATTTGCATTCAGCATTTGTTAAACTAGATTTGTATATCAGATTTGTAGATTACAGCATTAGACTTTCTCTGCTCAAAAATTAATTGTAAGTCTAAATAATAGAGAGAACAGGGGCTTAGTAATTGTTTAAATTGCTCCTCGTGGGATCGACCCGATACGCATCTTGTACTAAAATTGCGACCTGTATACTTGCAGTCCAACGGGTGTAAAATCGGAATTAAACTTGCACTTAAAGTAAAAACCCGTCAAGTTTTTGGCGCCGTTGCCGGGGAGCGGCAATATTAGGGCCTAGTCATCTCTATTAATTTAGACATTTTCATTGTTTTTATCCAAGTTGTTGAATTAAAACTACAAAAATTTCTCTTATTTTTATTTGTAGTGCATGCACCGATCAAATAGAGAAGTTGGACATTTTGATCCTGAAATTGAAAGAACATTGCGGAGACAAAGGAGGAATACACTGCATCAAGAGGAACAAGAGGTTTGGCAGCCAATAGAAGATATCTTGATAGAATTACCATTTGAAGAAGAAATGGCTGAAAATGACCTAAATAGGCGAGTTCTGCGAGATTTTACTATACCGGGAACACAAGGTTCACAAACGAGCATAGCAAGGCCTGCGGTAAATGCTAACAACTTTGAGATTAAACCATCACTTATCCAAATGGTTCAACAATCTCAATTTGGAGGTAATGCAGTAGAAGATCCTAATACACACTTAGCTACATTCTTGGAAATTTGTGATACAATTAAAATGAATGGAGTTAGTGATGATGCTATAAGGCTAAGATTGTTCCCATTTTCATTAAGAGATAAGGCCAAACTTTGGCTACACTCTCATGCTCCCAATACTTTCACTGGATGGGATGAATTATCAAGAGCATTCTTAAATAAGTATTTTCCACCAGGTAAGACTGCTAAGCTTAGAATGGATATCACTAGTTTTAGCCAATTGGAAGGTGAATCATTATATGAGGCATGGGAAAGGTTTAGAGATTTGCTTCGGAAATGTCCACATCATGGACTGCCGGAGTGGTTAATCATACAAACCTTTTATAATGGTTTATCTTTCTCCACTAAAACTATTATTGATGCAGCTGCAGGTGGAGCTTTAATGGGAAAAACACCCCAAGAAGCTCATAATTTGATAGAAGAAATGGCAGCAAATAACTATCAATGGGCCAATGAGAGAGGTAATACAAGACGTCACGCAGGTATGATAGAAATGGACACTCTCAATATGCTGAGTGTTCAAATGAATAATGTGATGAAATTGCTAAGTAGACAAGGTCCAAGTTCATCTAATGCACATGTAGCATGCTGTTCTGTATGTGGAGGTGAACATGATACTAATGAGTGTGTCGATTCTGAACAGGTACAATTCGTCAATAATTACAATCGTAATGCTCAAAATAACCCCTACTCGAATACTTACAATCCGGGATGGAGAAATCATCCAAACTTCGGATGGAAGGATCAAGGAAATCAACAAAGGCCAACCAATCCGCCGGGATTTCAACCAAGGCAACCACAGGCTGAAACTAAACCAAGTTGGGAGATCGCGGTGGAAAAACTTGCTAAGGTGACTTCGGACAGATTTGAACGAGTAGAAGGGAGACTGGATCAACTCACTACAATGTACAGGAATGTAGAGGTCCAAATTGGTCAAATTGCTAGTTCTTTGAATAATCGAAATCAAGGAGAATTACCTAGCAAAACAGAGGTCAATCCTAAGGAGCAGGTGCAAGCCATTACTCTTCGTAGTGGTAGACAATTAGAAGATCCTCCAGTGAAGGAAGTTGAGAAAGATGAGAATGAAAAACAAGAAGCAAAGCAGAGGAACCAAGAGGCGATTGTGGAGGAAAATAGGCGGGAGAATCCAAGAGAAAAGCAACCATCATCTTCCACTACCATTCCAATACCCCCTGCGGTTCCATTTCCACAAAGATTAAAGCAAAATAAGTTTGATAAAGATTTTGAAAAATTTGTTAAACTTTTCAAACAATTGCACATTAACATTCCTTTTGCCGATGCTATTTTGCAGATTCCATCTTATGCGAAATTTCTCAAGGAAATCATGACTAGAAAAAGAAAGTTGGAAGACTGCGAAACAATAGCATTAACGGAGGAATGTAGTGCAATTATTCAAAATAAGCTACCACCGAAGTTGAAGGATCCGGGGAGTTTTTCTATACCTTGCACCATAGGTAACGTTGATTTTTCTAAGGCATTGTGTGATCTTGGTGCTAGTGTATCATTAATACCTTTAACGGTGGCTAGACAATTGGGTTTGCATGAGCTTAAACGCACTAATATCACTTTGCAACTAGCGGATCGGTCTATTAGATATCCATTGGGAGTGTTGGAGAATGTATTGATAAAAGTTCAAAAATTTATCATTCCAGTGGATTTTGTGGTATTAGATATGGAAGAAGATATATCTATGCCAATTATTCTAGGTAGACCATTTCTAGCTACTGCAGGTACTATTATTGATGTAAAAAATGGCAAACTTAAGTTTCAAGTAGGTGAAGAAGAGGTAGAATTTAATTTGAATGAAATGGAAAAATACCCTTCTTTTACCGATCATGCTTATTCTATTGGCACAATTGATAAACTAACCCAAGAGATGAGTCAAGTCAACTTTGACTTAGATCCTCTTGAGTATTGTTTAATGAGTTTAGGTAAGCAAGAAGATGTTTGTGAAGAAATTGAAGAATTGGCCAAATACTTGGATTTTCAAGCACCTTATAAAAGGGGTAATTTGTATGAAAGTCTTGGCCAAGGAAAAGGGTTTTCACAACCTTCAGAAATTGAACCTCCAAAGTTAGAGCTCAAGCCACTTCCGACTCATCTAAGGTATGAATTTCTTGGAGAAAATAAAACTTTACCTGTAATTGTTAGTGCTGACCTTGATGATGAACAGTGTGCAAAGTTGTTAAGAGTTCTAAGAAGGCGTAAGAAGGCAATTGGATGGACAATTTCAGACATTAAAGGTATAAGTCCTTCTATATGCATGCATCGAATTTTATTGGAGAACGGTTGCAAACCAGTGGTGGAAACACAAAGAAGACTCAATCCAAACATGAAAGAGGTGGTAAGAAATGAAATTCTTAAATGGCTTGACGCAGGTATAGTTTTTCCTATCTCCGATAGTGTTTGGATTAGTCCAATTCATGTGGTACCAAAGAAAGGTGGAATGACTACAATCGTGGGTAAAAATGATGAATTAATTCCATCTAGACTTGTGGTAGGGTGGAGAGTGTGTATCGATTATCGTAAGTTAAATACGGTAACAAGAAAAGATCATTTTCCCCTACCATTTCTTGATCAATTATTGGAGCGAATAGCCGGATATGAATTTTACTGTTTTCTTGATGGTTTTTCAGGATATAATCAAATAGCTATAGCTCCAGAGGATCAAGAGAAGACCACATTTACATGTCCTTATGGCACTTTTGCCTTTAGAAGAATGCCATTTGGGTTATGCAATGCTCCCGCAACTTTTCAACGATGCATGATGGCTATTTTTTCTGATTATATTGAGAAAATTATGGAGATATTTATGGATGATTTTTCTGTGTATGGTTCATCTTTTGATCAGTGTCTTCATAATTTGGAATTGATTTTGCAGAGATGCGAGGAAACAAATCTTGTACTGAATTGGGAGAAATGTCATTTTATGGTAAAAGAAGGAATTGTTTTAGGACACAAGATTTCCTCCAAGGGAATTGAGGTGGATCAAGCCAAAATAGAAGTCATCGAAAAATTGCCACCCCCAAGCAATGTCAAGGGGATAAGGAGTTTTTTAGGACATGCTGGCTTTTATAGACGTTTTATTAAAGATTTTTCTAAAATAGTAAAGCCATTATGTGATTTATTATGTAAAGATACTCCTTTTCAATTTGATGACAATTGTTTGGTTGCATTTGAAAGGTTGAAGAAGGAATTGATTTCGGCCCCAATTATAACTTCGCCTGATTGGTCACTACCATTTGAATTGATGTGTGATGCAAGTGATTATGCGGTTGGAGCAGTTTTGGGACAAAAGAAAGAAGGACGGTTGCACGTCATTTACTATGCTAGCAAGTTGCTAAATGAAGCACAACTCAATTATGCAACCACAGAAAAAGAGCTATTGGCAGTGATATTTGCTTTGGATAAATTTAGATCTTATCTAGTAGGATCTAAAGTTATTATATATACGGACCATGCGGCTCTTAAATATTTGTTACATAAAAAAGATGCAAAACCAAGACTAATTCGGTGGATTCTTTTATTGCAGGAATTTGATGTGGAAATAAAAGACAAAAAGGGAACAGAGAATCTAGTAGCGGATCATCTATCACGCCTAGAATATATTCCAGTCAAGGATCAAGTTCCTATTCAAGAGAATTTCCCGGATGAGTTTGTCCTAGCAATTATCAATTCTCCATGGTATGCTGATATTGCTAATTTTTTGGTAAGTGGAGAGATTCCAAAGGGAATTAATTACCATCAAAAGAAGAAATTCTTACATGATGTCAAAAGTTACTTTTGGGAGGAACCATTGCTGTATAAACATTGTGCCGATGGTATGGTACGTAGATGTATTCCCGAAAACGAGGTACATAATATTTTATATCATTGTCATAACCTTGAAACAGGTGGACATTTTAGCACCTCAAAAACTGTGGCAAAGGTATGGCAATCAGGGTTTTATTGGCCAACTATGTATCGAGATGTTCGGGAATATGTTAAAAGTTGTGATGCATGCCAAAGAACTGGAAATATATCTCGAAAGAATGAAATGCCCCTAACTACCTTCTTAGAAGTTGAATTATTTGATATATGGGGTATAGACTTTATGGGACCATTTCCAAGCTCTTTTAATAATAAGTACATCTTAGTAGCAGTGGATTATGTTTCTAAATGGGTAGAAGCAATCGCTTCACCTACTAATGACTCTAAGGTTGTACTCCGATTCCTTAAAAAGAATATTTTTTGTAGATTTGGTATACCTAAGGCCATAATAAGTGATGAAGGAAAACATTTTTGTAACAAACAACTGGATTCCTTATTGTTTAAATATGGCTGTAGGCACAAGACATCACTCCCGTACCATCCTCAAGCCAATGGACAAGCGGAGCTAGCTAATCGTGAGATAAAGCTCATTTTGGAGAAAACTGTGAATAAATCACGCAAGGATTGGGCTACAAAGCTAGATGACACACTATGGGCTTACCGAACGGCATTTAAGACTCCCTTAGGGATGTCGCCGTATCGTTTAGTCTATGGAAAAGCTTGTCACTTACCTGTAGAGATTGAACATAAAGCTTATTGGGCTATTAAAGCAATTAATATAGATTTTAATCTTGCAGGTGGAAGGAGATTACTTGAGTTGAGTGAATTGGAGGAACACCGGTTACATGCATATGAAAATGCCAAAATTTACAAAGAAAAGATCAAATATTGGCATGACAAGCACATTATTCCTAAACAATTTCAGGTAGGGCAAAAAGTGCTTTTATTCAATTCACGCCTGAGGTTATTTCCAGGAAAATTGAAGTCAAGGTGGTCTGGACCATTTGAAGTCACTCAAGTATTTCCCTATGGAGCGGTTGAAGTGGCAAATTCAAGAAATGAAAGGTTTAAGGTCAATGGACAACGAGTGAAACCCTACTTGGCAGGTGAAATCGTACCCAAAGGACTCATATGTCTTTTGGGCGACTCTTCTTCAAATTAAGAAACTGAATGTGTGAGTCGAGCCAACGACTATAAACAAAAGCGCTAATTGGGAGGCAACCCAATGTTTATGTTATATGTGTTAAATTGGTGTCATTTTGTGGTTTGAATAAGTGTTTTAGTTAATTTGTTGTTTTTGTGTGATAGGGTTGGCAAATGGAAGCAAGAATGACCATTTGAGGTGAAAAAGGCGAACTGTGATCAAACAACTCAACCCCTCGATTTGCGTTAAAGGTGTTTTTGATTCATTATAAAGGGGTAAAATGCATGTTTTTAATGTTTTACATTTGTTCCAGTGATTAAAATTGGCAAACAAATGATCTATGATGCATTTTGAGTCATTGGGGTACCTTTTGTAATTTTTCAAAAGTTGAAATTCTGCTAAAAATCGAAGCCGAAAACGCGTTTTCCAAGGAAACGCGACTATAAGTCGCGTTTCTCAGAATCGCGTTTTCAATTCTGCGCCTGCAGAACAGAAAACGCGCCTTTAAAACGCGACTTTAAGTCGCGTTTTAGAGGAAGTCGCGTTTTCACGCCTGAGCAAAACTGGAAAACGCGACACATATAAACGCGACTTTAAGTCGCGTTTTAATACGTAACCGCGTTTTAAATTCTGCGAGATTTGTGCAGAAAACGCGGATTTAAAAACGCGCGTTGAAGGCGCGTTTTTAGTCGCGTTTTCGGTTCATTTTTCTGCTTCAAAAACGCGATTTCCAGAACATTTCTTCACTTTTCCATTTTTCCAGCCGCGTTTTTCTTCTTCTCTTCTACCCAACTCACAAATCTTCATTTGTACTCCATAATCGTCTAAGCCGAATTGAAGATCATTTGGGCATTCATCCACCGCCCAATCGTGATGCAGAGGATGACGATGATGCCGAGGGGGATGACTGACTTGGCACACTGCAGAAGCTATCTTTAGTTGATGAACTTGCTTGCCTAATTATCTTAACTTGTGGAACTTAAGATGTTTAACTTCATTTTATTTTTCTGTTTTCTATGTGGTAGGTACTTGTATTTTGACAGTGGTCCGTGATTAGTGGCTGATAAGGATCTCAGCCATTGACTTGGGGAGTACTTCTTTCTTTTCTTTTCTTCTTTTGTTTCATTTCTTCCCTACACATTGAGGACAATGTGTAATTTAAGTGTGGGGGGAGAAATATGTGTGATACTTGTGGTTTTAGTTGTGTTTGATATAATTCTTGTGCTTAAATGGTGTTTCTTGTGGTTGCTGGCAGGGAGTTTTAGTCCACTTTTAAGGGGAGATTCTGTCAAAATTTTTCCAAAACCTTATACATATATATGTTATTAACTATAATAAATAAATAAAATTTTGTCACTTATCCTTTTGAAATAAATATATGCGGTTTTGATACTTCTTTTCTTATGAAATTTGGAAATGATTTTTATGTGATTATAATTTTTACATTTATAGGAAAGTATATCTAGTAAAGTGGAGAAAATTATGCCTACATTTTGTATATTTGATGAAAATTCTTCTTTTTATCTAATTTTATAAGATAAGAAATTAATATGGTTAATAAGTGTCATACTCTTCTCATGATTACTCTTAGAGGGAATTTTATTATATATATACATCAAAAAAAAAGGGGTTATTCTACTCCAATGATTCTCGTACCGAGTAACCGGGGGTTGGCATCTACAAATGTCGACATTCGCGTAAAAAGGTACTTGAATTAAGAGTATGCAAAGCAACTTGAGTATGTGAAATGTTGAGTAACCGGGGATCTGCATCTAAAAATGTTGATCTTCGCGTCAAAAGGCATTTTTCACAACTTAAGTAATATTTAATCCTTAAAATATATTAAAAAAAAAAATAATAATAATAAATAAATAAATAAAAAGTAAATTAAATCCCTCTTTAAGAAAAATAAGAAGTTGATCATGAGATTAGTTAGCATCTTTATTGACTATAGGAGTTGCTTGCTTGCGAAATTTGATAAAAATAAGAAGTTGAGTTGAATTGGTAAAATTATGGTATACTTGGCTCTTCTTTGCTTGATATTATGAGTACTTGAACTTAATGGAAAGATCACATAAGGGTTATTTACCTTGATTCAAGGAAATGGAGTTGAAATACTACATATGTTTATTTTCAATTTTTGGATCATTGATGGTTGGAATTTCATATTGCTTGAGGACAAG